>NC_138772.1:259206884-259424384 GCF_965119305.1 Pelophylax lessonae | reverse complement strand
AAAACAGGCAAAAAATCCAATCCTATTCAGTTCAATGGCCCCTGTTCCCATGTGAGCATTTTGACGGCATGAGGAAAACACCCAACGCTCACTGAGAAATAGCACAATGATTAGGGAGTCTGCCTTCCTGCTGTAGGTTTGTAAGTTCGAATCCGGAAGGTGCCCTCTGTATGGGCAACACTTGGATATCTCCAATCCTCCAAATGTTGACATCATTAATTTTGTTCATGTTTGAAAAAGGCATGTGTATCAGCAAACTTTTAATCCAAAGACATGAACAAAATACAAAAGATGCCCCATAAAGTCAATATGTAGCAATATTGTGAGCTAAAGCTCTATTTGTTTGTTGGGCATACTTTGCTAATTAGCCAAGTATAAGGGATATATATATATATACCTTCAGTTAAATGTGTAGTAAAATGGTAACACTTGGCCATACCCATATGGAAGAAAAGGTAGTATTTGCAATATATTTCTAAAAACATTCTTTGGAAACACATAAAATATTGTCAAAATTGTGACATTTCCTTGATATGTGTGAAATGCTAATAATCTTTCTTTGAAATATGTTTTACATCTATTTTTTTTCTATCTGACGACCAATTCCCCAATGTAATATTTTGTGGGTTTTTTCAGAGAATGTGGAGGTTCTATATAAACACTGTAGATTTGACTGCTATGATTTCGGAGTTAGCAGGAAAGGTGTATGGAATGTGATGGTGTTTACTAAAGGATCCCTTGTTGGAAGTGTGCATGTTTTTCCAATTCCGCCGGTTTTTGCCATTTTCTATGGGCGAGACAGCGGATTTGCAAGCGGTATTCAAAAAAAAATTGACCCAAAATCGCGCTGGCGAAATTTTTTGAGCCAATTTGACGTTGCGCATGCGCACATTCGCGAGTTCGCAGCTCGCGGCTGGAGGAGCTGTTTAACCTTTCCACACTTTCGCAGATATCTCTCTTTCTAAGTCAGTTTTTGAGATTTTTTAAACGCAAGTCATCTCCAAATTGACTTCCACACCTTCCACAGTGATTTGGGATTTTTGGGGGTACAGGGGAAAATTTGGCTAAACTTTAGTCGAGCTTTTAGCTGGCGTGGTTTTAAGTCGCGCTCTGACCATATTGCATCTTAATGAATCTCACACTAGGCGCTATTTTCCGCCCGCCGTTCTTTGAATGCCAATTTCAGACTTAAATAATCGCCGCTTCGCAAAATCACGCCGAAACGCCAATTCGCCGTACTATGAATCAGGCCCTAAGTGTCTTTGTGGTTCCCGTTTAATGCAAAACATTTAGAATGGCGTGTGTTAATGGGACCATGCCGGGATTATTTTGGGGTTGTTTAGAAAGTGTCGAATTTGGACATAAAACCAGAGAGGATAGAGAGGGTAAGGTCAGAGGATTTCTTTTGTCAAAAAAGGGTTCCACTCAGACTTTGGTGTGTGGCCAGATAGTAGAGAGAAAGGAGTCAGATCGACCTGGCAGGAAGTCCGGGTTATGGCAAATGGGGGTTAGTGGACCCGGTGTGGATGAGCTCTTGTATTGCAGGCTTGCTTCTTTAAAGATGTGGAATTCTACAGGTTAATGGAATGTGAGCTATCCAGGGAAGTTGGTGTAAACGTAATAGAGAGAAAGAGTGTTCAAGCTGAACCCAAGCTTTGACTTCTGTGTTGGTGTTCCAGTCTATCACCCTTGTGAGGTTCAGGCCCAATGGTATTTAGGAATATCAGGGAGGCCTATGCCTCCTTTCAACTTAGGTATGGTTAATCTTTTGTAGCTTTGTCTTGGCTGCAGATTTCCCCATAGGAAATTAGTGCATGCTCTTCCATATGAAGAGAAGAAGGTGGATAGAGGTTTAGGTGGTATGGTTTGCATTAGATACAATACTCTAGGGAGAAAATTAATTTTAACAATTGCTGCTTTTCCAAACCAGGAGAAGAGACCAGCAGACCAGGATTTCAAGTTAGGATAGATATTCTGAAGTATTGAAAGGTAATTTTTGGTATATAAGTCAGACAGTTTAGACGGCATTTGAATGCCAAGGTATGTAATCACATCGGGCTTCCAACTGAACATGAAATTGGATTGACATAGCTTAAAAATGTCTTGTTTTAAAGAAGTGTTGAGAGCGTGGGATTTTGAGAAGTTTATCAGTAAATTGGTTAGGTTTTTAAAATTGGAGAAGTATTTAAGCAGGTTCAGAATCGTGGTGAGAGGATCAGAAACAGGAGAATGTCTACTGTGAAAGCAGCTAATTTGTAGGTATGTTTGGAGATAGAAACCCCTCGTCTGAGTAACAGTTTGAGGGTCATAACAAAGATTAAGGAGGAGAGGAGGCATCCTTGTTGTGTTCCATTTTATATCAAGAAGGCATTTGATAGGTGGTTATTGACACATACTTTCATTGTAGGAGAGGAATAAAGTGCAAGTGTACTTCTGGATTTGTTTCCGTATTCATAGAATCATTTTTGAGACAGAATGTAGTTATATTTTACATTTTCCCCAGCTCTTCCAAGAACTCAGTTCTGGCTTGAATGAGTACATTCACTAATAGAGAGAAAACAAAGGAAAAATCAAACAGAATGGAAACTGGAATTAAGAGGAGAAAAAGGAAGGGAGAGAGAGAAAAGGGAGAAAGAAGGGAAAAAAAGTTAGGCAGAGAAGGAAAAAGAGGGGGTGAGGAAGTAATGGGGGAAGTAAGGGGGTGAGAAAGAAACCCATATCTCACTTCCCCTCTTGGGGGCCTATCAGTTACATTCTATACTCAATGCTGGCCATCAAATATCCAAGAACTGGGTTGTTAGAAAAGAAGGCGCAAAATGGTCCAACCAGGGCTGCCAGGTACGTAAAAATTGGTCATGGTGATCATTAAGAATCGCTGCCAGCTTTTCATGTATGAGCGTACCATGTATTCTATTCTTAACCTCACCAAAGAGAAGCACTGGAGATTTCCACGATATTCCTATGGTTTGTTTTTCTCCAAATTAATGTGGAGGATCATATTGACCATTGTATTCACCTGAATCCGCAGCCTTTTAACTTTTGGACAGGTCCACCAAATATGTTTTATGTCACATTGTGTCCAGGCACCCCCTTAAACAGGTGGGTGGATAGGTTGGAAAACATCAAGCAATCCTAACTGGGGTGTAATACCACAAAGTCAGTACCTAAGATGAGTTCTCGATAGCCAGAACATTGCGAGAAGATTTATGAAGCATCCCCCATATCCTGTTCAATTCCTCGGGGGGGCTTAGAGGTCATGAGGTCTCATTCCCACCTTGAGAAATAGACATGCATCTGAACAGTAGTAGTAGAAAAATGTGTTTATTAAAATATATCAAGAACATAAAAAAGGTACATGACTGTCATTATGAACAAGCATAGGATACAATCAAAGTCACAAGTACAACGAAAAATCAGTCTGGCAGCATATAAATCAGTATAAGGCCCTAAGGAAAAGGTCTACTAGGTATCTGCAGGAATCCAACAGTAGTGGGGGGGGGGAGGATATACACATACAGGACAAATAGGATGAATGCAGGGGAAAGGAAGGGGCTAGTGGGGGGGTAAGGGGGAGGAAAAACAGACACATTTTACATCCACTAAGTGTCAGCAGCAGATCTTTCCATAAGAGCTATCATACATATTGTCAACTTCAGGTTGGATTTGGTGAACTTCATCCGTACCCCAGGAGTCTATCCAAGCTGACCAGGGCAGTTTTAATTCAGGTAAGTGAGTTCTGGGTAGCCCACCAAGCATTAATTTCAGGAGGGTGGGCAGACTTCCAAGATAGAAGTATCCCCCTGCGTGCATAGAAGGAGGGTAACTGATAAAAAGCTTGACATACTTACCCACATGAGGGTCAGCAAAGATGTTTAGCTGGCAGGTTTTTGGATCCAACCCGAGAGTCAAACCACTAGCAGAGTTGATATCAGAGATTACTTGGTTCCAAAATAACTGGACTTTAGGACACATCCAGACCATATGAAAGAAGAATGCCTGGCAGCGAGGATAACCTGAAGAGGCAGAAAGGTAGATGGCCAAAAGGTACTGAGGAGTATAGTACACCCTATGCAAAAATTTTATTTGAATAAACCTATCACTGGACAAGATCATAGTGGTTACATAGGAACCCAGACAATCTTCCCATTCATCCACCACTAAGTCAGAGATATAAACCACCCACTTCTGATAAAATTGATCCACCTTTACCAAGTAGGCCTGCGAAAGGTGGAAATAAAGAGAAGAGAGGGGTTCGTCCAGCGACCTAGAGGTTAACAGCTTTTTATTCAGATCCGATTCTAGAGTGATGTGGGAACTGTTGACTAAATGCATGACGTAGTTTGAAATACCTAAAGAACATCCAATTAGGTAATGGAAGGTGGCTTTAAGATCCGTAAATGTCTGCAGGTGACCCTCCATCACTTTGTGTTTTAGGCCTACCACTCCCCTTACCGCCCACACATTGGGACCTGTCATGCTATGTAGATAGGGAATAGAGGAGTTACCCCACAGGTAGAGGTAGGGATAGAAGGTTTTGGGGCTTCGATACTTAGAACAGGCCTGATTCCAGATTAGCACGGTCATTCTCATCAAAATAGTAATCTCTGGGTGAGCTTTTGGGGCCCCGAAAAAAACAGGTTACTGAGCGTGCAGTAAAAACCCACAATTGTTGCCTTCGGGTTCACAGCAGGATTGTCTCTAGGTTGTGACTGAACAGTAGTATTACCCAGTAGAGAGGAGTATATCAAAAAGACCAAACCCTTGGTCATTGGGTTAGTTCGGCACCTGGAATCATGTGTCATCTGAGGAGTAGACCGCTCATGATTTCTAGTAAGGAACTCTAGTAAATGGTGGATCTGTAAACATCAAAACCTCTCCAAATCAGGTATAGAGTACGATTTTCTAAGATTCTGAAAGGATTGAATACCCTGTGTGTTTGAAGAGGTGAATGTATTTAGTTGCTACCAACAACAACCCTGTGGCTTTCCAGTCCTGACAGGAAAAGAGAATAGTTAAGGAGAGGCAACAGTGAAAGGTGTGGAGAAATCAGCCCTGCAGAATATTTGAGTCCCAAATCGCCAAAGCAATAGAGGTTATTTATTTGTCTGTTTTTCTATTGGTTGAACTGGATGGACTTTTTTTCAATCTAACTATGCAACTATGTTATTGTGGTGCACCACATCAAACAAAAGGCTATGCAGCTGTAGGCTGTTTGTATGTTTGTATGTTTGCAGAATGCAGAAAGAAAATTATTGTTTAGTGGCATTAGCAATACCACCACTAAAAAATTACTTTTGTTTTCTTGCCAGTGGTTCAATTCAATGGGGGTAAGCACCCTATAGTTACATAGTTTGTGAGGCTGAAAAAAGACATCAGTCCATCCAGTTCAACCTATGATGTGTGTGCGTGTTTGCTGTTAACCGTACATTGTATACCCCTGTATGTTGTGGTTTTAAGGTGCCCCTCTAATAGTTTTTTGAAACTATCAATGCTGATACGACTGCCTGTGGAAGCAAATTCCACATCCTTACTGTTCTGACAGTGAAGAACCCCTTACGTATTTTAAGGTTAAACCATTTTTCCTCTAGTTTTAGTGAGTGGCCACATGTCTTATTGTATTCCCTTTCTCTAAAAAGTTTGTTCCTTGTGCTAGGGTCGCCAGTACAGTATTTATACATTGATATCATATACCCCCTCAATCGCCTCTTCTCCAGAGAGAATAGGTTCAGAGCTTGTAGTCTTTCCTCATAGCCGATGCCCTCCATTCCCCTAATTATTTTTGTTGCCCTTCTCTGGACTTTCTCCAGTTCCAGCACATCCTTCCTGAGGACCGGTGCCCAGAACTGGACAGCATACTCCAGATGTGGCCGGACCAGAGTCTTGTAGAGTGGGAGAATAATCTCTTTATTTCTGGAGTGAATCCCCTTTTTTATACATGCAAGTATTCTGTTGGCTTTGCTTGCAGTGGCTTGGCATTGCATGCCACTGCCAAGCCTGTTGTCCACTAGGACCCCCAGACCCTATGTTGTCCATTCACTAATTTGAAAACACCCAAATGTTGAGCTAATTTTAGGCATCCACGAATGCAAACCCATTCCTATTAGCCAGCTTTCTGCGGCCCAGTTGAAGTTCATTTGGGTGGAACCTAATAACATTTAATAAGAGGGCATTTAATATGGGCAGATTTACATCATGCTTAGATTCTGAAAGATCAGAAATGTTATTTTTGAGAAAAGTGTGAATCATCAATAATAAATTTTGAACCAGACATAATGTACCAAAGAAAAAAATGCATGTTTTTCTACTTAAGGTCTGGAAGATCATTAAAGTTGTCTGACAAATTTTAAGTTAATGCGAAGAAACTATTACAAATGTAAATTATTACTAAAATAGCTCAGTAGAAAATACATACAGCCTCTTTTAATATAGATCTGCTCTGATTCATACACCATCCATCTCCATTATAAAATATGAAATTCTGATGTTTTAAACATAGTTTTTAACATGTCTTTCCATTCTTTTTCATAGTTTAATATCTAATGTTAAGCAGCTGCAGTTGCTGGCAGCTGAGAGTGAGCAATCATGTCCAAAATATATTAGTTGTTTTATTTATACAACTATTTGAATCCTGGCATGTCAACAAGCTTTGTACAAATTAAGTTTGAAAATATCAAAGGGTGATGTAATTTAAGATGGTGACAGTTCCAATACTGACAAAAATGGTCAACACTGTACATAAGCTTACTACTTTGTTATATTATTCACAAAACATTAAATTCTGGCTAAAATTGACTTTCTAGCTGATAGCATGAAAAGTAAACAATGGAAACAAAAACATTTTTTTGAAGATTTATTGAACCTTGAGAAGCAAATTGGCCTATGTATCTACTGGTTTTCATCAAACAAGAATGAAAATGTGATCTTCTTTGCCAAGTAATGATCAAACTGTGACTAAATTAGCAGCTGACATTACAGAAGATGTATTTATCATTAGAATGAGGCGCACATTTTTACAATAAAAATATCAATATAAAGATTTTCTTCAATTTATATTTGTTCCAAAACATTAACTATTTCAGATATAACAGTTGTACATTGCCTATGGGCCACATGTTTACATTTCTACTATGGGCTATGACAACATTTTTTTTTCCTAGCTAAAGATTACTTTTTTTTTTATGCAAAAAAATACCTAAACTAAAAAAAAAGTATATATACACACACACACACACACACATATATATATATATATATATATATATATATATATATATATATATATATATATATTTTTTTTTTTTTTTTTTTATGCGACACTAGAGAAATCAACAAAATAAATAAATACAAAACAGTATATTGTATAGTGCATAACATATAGGGATCGATTTACTAAAACTGAAGAGTGCAAAATCTGGTGCAGCTCTGCAAAGAAACCAATCACCTTTTAGGTTTTTTTTGTTTTGTTTTTTTTTTGTCAAAGCTTAAATGAACAAGCTGAAGTTAGAAGATCATTGACTGCCATGCACAGCTGTACCAGATTTTGAGCAAATTACCCCCATAGCATATCTGAATCCTTATTTGTACACAAAATTAGAACACAGAACTAGAGAGAGAAGGTTTTTAGTACAGTAAGTTGACCTTGAGCTATTGATAGCTGTCAACAACATTTTTGAAAAGTAGAAACTTAACTTATTCTCTGTAATACAGATAGATTTTTGTTTAGTGTTTTGAAATACACATTGAATGCTCAAATTGAAGAGACCCTGTTGCCAGACCATCAAAGATCATCAAAAATCTTCCCATAAGATTATATATCTATCGAAAATATTAAAAATATTATGTGATAGCGCTGCAAGAAATGGTGATAATAAAAACAATAATAAACATATAAAATCATAGAAATAAATTAAGAATAATAATATAAAAGGTGCAATTCAATCATTAAACACCTATAAAGTGCAACAATAGTGCAGAGACCTCTTCTCTGAATAAATAAAATTCAAGTAAAGCAATGAATCCTGGAGTGCTGACAAAATAAAGAAGCATTTCAAAGTGCAACGGTGTAATACAAAAGTCCAAAGTAATTTCTATCAATGGTGCAATAGTGAAAACATTCCGTGTGTGTCCACTCTTTAAATTCCGTAATGAGAGATTAACCCACCAGGGGTCTCAGGCATTAATAAGATACATACTGCGGTCTGGTCTCTAAGCCACTCCATATTAAAAGATGTTACTCCAATTGTGCATATGTAGAGATAAAAAAGGAAAAACTCCAATGGTGCAGTACCCTCAAGTTCATGAAGCAATAAGACAAATCCCAGCTTCAACCAATAAACTCATATTTATTAAATTAACATTTTTTTTTTAATTTATATAAAGCCCCCACCTACACCGCTCGGTTTCTTTCCTGCTGTGGAAGCCATGATGAATATGGCTTAACGCGTAGAGGTACCAATCGGTGGGCAGGATTTATATTACTTGTGATCATCTTGGATTTGTGAATGTTAAAGCTGCTTTTTAATTTAATAAATGTGAGTTTAATGGTTGAAGCTGGGACTTGTCTTATTGCTTCATGAACTTGGACTGAGGATTGTAAATCACAATTTGCTTCTAGTCTAGCCTCATGCATAAACAACGCTCACTAAAACCAAACCTCAATTTTCACAGTGACATCAGCATATATCATATGAATCACTAGGTTCCACATTGTGATCTTTGAATAATAGTGCACATATAAAAAGGGGCTGCTTGTGTTACAGATATACTTAGGAGGTAGTAATTAGAAAAAAAAATACTAAAATGCTGAATAAATTTTAGGGTGTATTCCCGCTGTGTTCCTCAGTTAGAGTGCCACATCCCAAAAGAAATTGAATAACAATTTGTATGGATCCCCTAGGGGTGGGACTTTTTAGGTCACTCAAAGTACAGAAGACTTATAGTCAAATAATACAACATTTTATTAAACATATATAGAAAGAATTTAGCAAAAAGAAACAAGACAATGTACAAATGCACGATAAAATGGCAAAAGCTCTATAATGGAAATTGCGGATACACTCAACCAACTGCCCCAGTTTGAATCCGACGTTTCGAGGTGATAGACCTCTTCCTCAGGGATTGAGCTGGAGGGTGGTTGGTTCTGTAGATGTTAGAGAGAACATGCATATCACATAAAATAGCCAAAAAAGTATAGCTTTCTACAGACATCTTTTAAATAGTGAAAGATACAGTCATGATATCATTGTAAAAAATAGGATGACTTACATGGTTGGTGTATCATATATACATATGTAGTAGTTTTGCCGCTGGATAAAAACAAGGAGATGTTAGAGCATCCACAGAGGTCAATGTTTTTTTTTTTAAAATAAAAACTATATGCACATGAGGCCATATAGTACTGGAAGGAGGAGCAGGATGGCTGTGCGCCCCAGAAAAAAGTGTCACAGCTGGAGTCCAAATTGCCAATGGTCGGGCTGAGACTAGACACATCCAACTGTGAAAAGAAGTATGGGAATTGTGTATTACCACTTGACTATTTGATTGCACAGGTTCGGCAGAAATAGCATATAGGACCCGTGAATAGAAGGGAAAATGGAGGTCAATGCGTGAATTGGAATTACTTCTCATAGGGTAAAGTTTAATTTAAGTTGGTTGTTGTTTTGTAAAGAACTACAATATAATTGCACATTGTTTATACATATCCCAAAAGGGGAGCAAGGTACAAACAGAATGTGTAGTTGAAAGCATATAGATGCATTACCCCGGGGGTCTCTATGGGATCTTGCATATATGAGTCCTGGTAAATGCAGACATATTTTATAGCCTAGAAAAATAGGGATACTAAACAGAGAAATTCCAAAAGACAACATTGGGACCAGGTAGAATACCCAAAGCTGAAAGCAATGGTGGTCAGTGAGTAGCTCCCAATAAATGAGAAAGAATAAAAGAAAATGACCCAAGTGGTAGTTCTGAGTTGTACAGACCTTAAGATGGTAATGCGGTTAAGCGACCTCCTCCCAGCAATGGATGTCCGAATATGATCCATGCTGGGAGTTGTATATATCCTAAAAGTAAGGAGGAGGAAGGGATGTGGCAGGTGAGGGCAATCAACTTGATTGCCCACAGCTCGCCGTTAGCTGCGGGCTCCCTGGGCGGTGCTCGCCGAGCCCGCCCCCTATCACCCACGGATGCGCACAGGAAGTGCGTCATCACTAGGGGTGGAGACGTAGCCGGCGGGACATCGCCCACCGACACGGGAAGTGACGCCGTCGCCGCGTGATGACGACAGCGGCGGCGTCCCCTGGAAGCTAGGCAGGCACCGCCGGGTGTCAGCAGTGCATGACTTGACCTACGGGGATTGCCGGGGCCAGATGCGACCCCGGTCCCCGTGCCGGGTTGGGCACAAGAACCCGGAACACACAGACCAATCCTGATAAAGCCTAAATGGACAAGGAAATTGGAAATAAACACAGAATAACAGATGAACAAAATATGTCCCTGTAAAAACTGCATATGTATAATGCATATAAAAGTTATATTAAAGAGGGACAGTAAAGGATGTAAAAATACTATTTTGAAAAAAGGAAGAAAGAGAAAAAGGACCATTGAAAAAAGGTAAGACCTCTGTGGGTGGTAGAAAATCCCTGTTTTTTTACAATATAGTATCAACACAGATGATTCTAGCATAGAGGGAAGGGGGAATGACAGCATTTGGTAGGGGGATGATGGATACAGCTGCAACAACACAGCGAGTAGAACTATATGCTACTACGCATAAACATACATGAAATGGCTGGAAAGTGTCGAAAAACTGACCAGCCAATGTCTATTTCTCCATACCACCTGATTCAAAGCCCTCCAAAAAGGGTCTGAATGACATAATGTCATTCAGGCCTGGGGGTTCTGTTGCCCTTAGGAAATGGATCCATCTCAGCTCCAATTGGAGGAGGCGCTTATTCCAATCGCCTCCCCTGGGGCTGGGGTGGACCCGGTCCAATGCCAAGAACTTTACCCTCGGGAACTTGCCTGAATGTACTGAAGAGACATGGCGACCCAAAGGCAATTCCGGATCGCATTTGCGCATGCTTCTTATGTGTTGGTACATTCTTCGCCAGAGCTCAAGCTTTGTCTTACCGACATAAAAGCATTTGCAGTCGCACAACAATAGGTAAACAATACCGATGGTGCGGCAGTTGACAAAATGCTTTGCCCTAAATCTAGTACCATTAGGGAGGATGGGGTCCTGGTCAGTGTACATGAACTTGCAGTAGTGGCATGATCCACACATGAAGGTGCCCTTATGTCTGCATGGATTGAAATCTGAAAATCTGACTGTACCCTAAAGTCACTGTGGACTAATTTGTCTTTAAGAGCCGGAGCTCGCCTGCAGGTAATTTGAGGCTTGGGGGGAAGATGTGGGCTTAAGGCTGGATCAAGGGCCAATATGTGCCAATATTTGGTAATAATCTTGCGTAAGTCCTGATGTTGTTGGGAATAGCCTGTAATGATCCTCAAGACATTGTCAGTTTTTGGTTTCTTAGGAGCCAAAAGTTCTTCTCTGTTACTTAACAATGCTTTTTTATACGCTGACTTGAGGAGTTTGTAAGAGTAGCCTCTTGTTAGTAGTCTGTCTCTCAAGCCTGTAGCTGCTACTTTGAAGGTGTCGAGGTCAGTGCAGTTCCAGCGCAGTCGCAAGTATTGGCCTGTAGGTATTGACCGTATAAGCGGCTGGGGATGGAAACTCGAGGCGTGGAGGATGGCGTTGCCCGCAGTGGGCTTACGGTAAAGCCCACTGCGGAGAGCGCCATCCCCATCTCTGAAAATCTCCACATCCAAAAAAGTAATCCTTTGAAGGTCGGCGTGCATGCTGAATTTGAGGTTAAAGTCATTCCTGTTTAGACGTTCCATGCATCTGTCGAGAAGTTCCCGAGGGCCGTCCCAGACTAGAAATATATCATCGATATATCTGATCCAAGTGCGGATGCAGTCTGTGTACAACATGGGGGTCTCATCTTTCAGAAACATTTGCTCCCACTCCCCCAGGTACAGATTGGCATAGGATGGGGCACAACAAGTCCCCATCGCTACGCCCTGCACCTGGAGGTAGTGGGAGCCCTGAAAGGAGAACACATTTTGTTTCTCTATTGGATTTTATTCTAACACATAATGTGTTCTCCTTTCAGGGCTCCCACTACCTCCAGGTGCAGGGCGTAGCCGTGCCGGTGGGCGATGTCCCGCCGGCTACGTCTCCACCCCTAGTGATGACGCACTTCCTGTGCGCATCCGTGGGTGATAGGGGGCGGGCTCGGCGAGCACCGCCCAGGGAGCCCGCAGCTAACGGCGAGCTGTGGGCAATCAAGTTGATTGCCCTCACCTGCCACATCCCTTCCTCCTCCTTACTTTTAGGATATATACAACTCCCAGCATGGATCATATTCGGACATCCATTGCTGGGAGGAGGTCGCCTAACCGCATTACCATCTTAAGGTCTGTACAACTCAGAACTACCACATGGGTCATTTTCTTTTATTCTTTCTCATTTATTGGGAGCTACTCACTGACCACCATTGCCTTCAGCTTTGGGTATTCTACCTGGTCCCAATGTTGTCTTTTGGAATTTCTCTGTTTAGTATCCCTATTTTTCTAGGCTATAAAATATGTCTGCATTTACCAGGACTCATATATGGAAGATCCCATAGAGACCCCCGGGGTAATGCATCTATATGCTTTCAACTACACATTCTGTTTGTACCTTGCTCCCCTTTTGGGATATGTATAAACAATGTGCAATTATATTGTAGTTCTTTACAAAACAACAACCAACTTAAATTAAACTTTACCCTATGAGAAGTAATTCCAATTCACGCATTGGCCTCCATTTTCCCTTCTATTCACGGGTCCTATATGCTATTTCTGCTGAACCTGTGCAATCAAATAGTCAAGTGGTAATACACAATTCCCATACTTCTTTTCACAGTTGGATGTGTCTAGTCTCAGCCCGACCATTGGCAATTTGGACTCCAGCTGTGACACTTTTTTCTGGGGCGCACAGCCATCCTGCTCCTCCTTCCAGTACTATATGGCCTCATGTGCATATAGTTTTTATTTTAAAAAAAAAACATTGACCTCTGTGGATGCTCTAAAATCTCCTTGTTTTTATCCAGCGGCAAAACTACTACATATGTATATATGATACACCAACCATGTAAGTCATCCTATTTTTTACAATGATATCATGACTGTATCTTTCACTATTTAAAAGATGTCTGTAGAAAGCTATACTTTTTTGGCTATTTTATGTGATATGCATGTTCTCTCTAACATCTACAGAACCAACCACCCTCCAGCTCAATCCCTGAGGAAGAGGTCTATCACCTCGAAACGTCGGATTCAAACTGGGGCAGTTGGTTGAGTGTATCCGCAATTTCCATTATAGAGCTTTTGCCATTTTATCGTGCATTTGTACATTGTCTTGTTTCTTTTTGCTAAATTCTTTCTATATATGTTTAATAAAATTTTGTATTATTTGACTATAAGTCTTCTGTACTTTGAGTGACCTAAAAAGTCCCACCCCTAGGGGATCCATACAAATTGTTATTCAATTTCTTTTGGGATGTGGCACTCTAACTGAGGAACACAGCGGGAATACACCCTACAATTCTATTTTCGGTAGCAAATACCATATCCCCGCTCTTTCCCACTGTCTTCCTCACTCGGAGCTACGGATGCAGGCATTCCATCTTCTATCCGTTATCTCCATATAAAATAGCCCAATTGTTTTGGGCACTGTGTACTACATTGTACAGTTTTATCTATCTCATTGTTTTGTTCATTATATTTTGCATGTATTGATTGTAAACACAGATTTTTCTTGTGTCTAAGAGGGCAGTCACAATGTCAGGCTTCCTGGGTGATGAATGGGAAACTTTAATGGCCCAATATATGAATGAATATAATCAAAAAGAATTCATTGACATAGAAATTTTTTCCTCTTTTTTTTCAGCTCTCTAAATTGCTGGAAAAGAAATCGTCATTTTTCTGGCATATTAAATCTTTCAGAGACTACCTTAGGGAGGACATCAACCCATTTGGGTTGAGAGTTCAAATTTTTCCATTGCTAGACGATGTAAGCCCAGTCTTCAAATCAAAGTGGGACCAGTCACTTCGGGATTGCTCCGCCTCCCTAATGCAACACCTCATTGATGAATATATATTGCGATCAAGCAAACTAGATTCTGAAATCGCATTATTATGTGAAAAAATCCAAACGTTCAAGTCTCATAAGACCTTTTTAGATCGTGAATCAAAACTCAAACAGCACCTAGATGCGTTCAATAAAAATATTTTGAGCAAAAAATAAAAAAAACTCAATAGAGACAGGAATATATTCAAATTAGGCAAGGCATATGACTGGACAACTAGAAAACCCAACACCAATATCAATAGGAGGAACGACCATCCTGTCCAATTAGGTCCAAAAAATCCATCACATCCGGGCCAAAAACCGTTTAACAATGACCGTGCAAAAAGACCCCTATCCGGGGACTTACAGGGTATTCAATCGTCATCCAAAAAATCCAATATCAAATCTATTCCAAAAAACCTTTACCCTCTATTTAAACCACCAGTCACGAATCAACCTATGGACACTACTACCTAATCATCACAACCCCAGCAACACACTCATAATACACACCAGGCACCTATGCCCCCACCCTCCACTTTATCTAGCACAATTGATTTACAGGATGCATCTTTTTTAGAGATCATACACCAACAAGCACTACAACTTTCCTCGCTTCCCCCCACCACCCCGCTACAACCACAACTATAACACCTGTCTCACCCCCCACTGACCGCACAATTATCAATTTATCTTCCCATGTGTTGACCCATGACGAATCCTCTGTCCTCTCCAAAGGACTCAGTTTTTGTCCCAACACATGCCTTGATAAATTTGATTTTACCAAAGATCTACATTTGTTTGCACGAAAACTCAACTTTAGGGTGTTGTATAACAGGGAGGCCAAAAATACTTCATCAAACACTCCCCACAATCCAGCGCTTGAGATCTTGATATCTCTGTTAGAGGAGAATGAAGATCTCATTGATCGGGTAGACCTTCCCTCGCTATTAGCGGGTGAACAGTCTACACAACCCCAATCTGATTGCTCCCATTTAAAAGTAAAGAAAAAATCGGACAAATATCCACCCATACAGAATGCGAACATAAATGCCTTCCTTAAGATGGTCTCCAACGATGTGGAAAAATTAAAAACGAAGCCATTACCTGAATCCAATATCACGCTTCAACAACGACAGGCTGTTAACACCTTAGCCAAAAACCATTCCATCATTATAAGGTCAGCGGTCAAGGGAGGCAATATCGTCCTCATGGACGATATAAAATATACCCATATGTGCCAAAAAATCTTGAAAAACGTGAATGGTACAGACCCATCACTAAAGATATTATTAACAAATATAATATCCAATTTTATGAATTAGTTGATGCGGCATATCTGCACAATATTACCAAGGACACATGGGAATATATTCGCCCCGCCTTCCCCACTGTCCCAACTTTCTATGCCCTCCCCAAAGTCCACAAGGACCACCTCAACCCCCCGGGCAGACCGATTATATCCGGTTGCGGTTCAATTACGGACAATGCCAGTAAAGTTGTCGATATGTTCTTAAAACCATTTGTAGTACAACTCCCGTCCTACACACGGGATACAATGCATTTCCTTCAGAGAATAGGGGACCTCACCCTCCCATCTGGATGCCTCCTGGTGGCGATTGATGTTGAGGCATTGTACAGCTCGATCCCCCACCATAGGGGGGTCGCAGCTGTACGCCACACGATCGCCGCCAGTGCAGGCCTTGATCCATACAGTGAGTTCATCCTTTCTCTATTGGATTTTATTCTAACACATAATGTGTTCTCCTTTCAGGGCTCCCACTACCTCCAGGTGCAGGGCATAGCGATGGGGACTTGTTGTGCCCCATCCTATGCCAATCTGTACCTGGGGGAGTGGGAGCAAATGTTTCTGAAAGATGAGACCCTCATGTTGTACACAGACTGCATCCGCACTTGGATCAGATATATCGATGATATATTTCTAGTCTGGGACGGCCCTCGGGAACTTCTCGACAGATGCATGGAATGTCTAAACAGGAACGATTTTAACCTCAAATTCACCATTCACGCCGACCTTCAAAGGATTACTTTTTTGGATGTGGAGATTTTCAGAGATGGGGATGGCGCTCTCCGCAGTGGGCTTTACCGTAAGCCCACTGCGGGCAACGCCATCCTCCACGCCTCGAGTTTCCATCCCCAGCCGCTTATGCGGTCAATACCTACAGACCAATACTTGCGCCTGCGCCGGAACTGCACTGACCTCGACACCTTCAAAGTAGCAGCTACAGGCTTGAGAGACAGACTACTAACAAGAGGCTACTCTTACAAACTCCTCAAGTCAGCGTATAAAAAAGCATTGTTAAGTAACAGAGAAGAACTTTTGGCTCCTAAGAAACCAAAAACTGACAATGTCTTGAGGATCATTACAGGCTATTCCCAACAACATCAGGACTTACGCAAGATTATTACCAAATATTGGCACATATTGGCCCTTGATCCAGCCTTAAGCCCACATCTTCCCCCCAAGCTTCAAATCACCTATAGGCGAGCTCCGGCTCTTAAAGACAAATTAGTCCGCAGTGAGTTTAGGGTACAGTCAGATTTCAATCCATGCAGACATAAGGGCACCTTCATGTGTGGATCATGCCACTACTGCAAGTTCATGTACACTGACCAGGACCCCATCCTCCCTAATGGCACTAGATGTAGGGCAAAGCATTTTGTCAACTGCCGCACCATCGGTATTGTTTACCTATTGTTGTGCGACTGCAAATGCTTTTATGTCGGTAAGACAAAGCTTGAGCTCTGGCGAAGAATGTACCAACACATAAGAAGCATGCGCAAATGCGATCCGGAATTGCCTTTGGGTCGCCATGTCTCTTCAGTACATTCAGGCAAGTTCCCAAGGGTAAAGTTCTTGGCATTGGACCGGGTCCACCCCAGCCCCAGGGGAGGCGATTGGAATAAGCGCCTCCTCCAATTGGAGCTGAGGTGGATCCATTTCCTAAGGGCAACAGAACCCCCAGGCCTGAATGACATTATGTCATTCAGACCCTTTTTGGAGGGCTTTGAATCAGGTGGTATGGAGAAATAGACATTGGCTGGTCAGTTTTTCGACACTTTCCAGCCATTTGATGTATGTTTATGCGTAGTAGCATATAGTTCTACTCGCTGTGTTGTTGCAGCTGTATCCATCATCCCCCTACCAAATGCTGTCATTCCCCCTTCCCTCTATGCTAGAATCATCTGTGTTGATACTATATTGTAAAAAAACAGGGATTTTCTACCACCCACAGAGGTCTTACCTTTTTTCAATGGTCCTTTTTCTCTTTCTTCCTTTTTTCAAAATAGTATTTTTACATCCTTTACGGTCCCTCTTTAATATAACTTTTATATGCATTATACATATGCAGTTTTTACATGGACATATTTTGTTCATCTGTTATTCTGTGTTTATTTCCAATTTCCTTGTCCATTTAGGCTTTATCAGGATTGGTCTGTGCGTTCCGGGTTCTTGTGCCCAACCCGGCACGGGGACCGGGGTCGCATCTGGCCCCGGCAATCCCCGTAGGTCAAGTCAAGCACTGCTGACACCCGGCGGTGCCTGCCTAGCTTCCGGGGGACGCAGCCGCTGTCGTCATCACGCAGCGACGGCATCACTTCCCGTGCCGGTGGGCGATGTCCCGCCGGCTACGTCTCCACCCCTAGTGATGACGCACTTCCTGTGCGCATCCATGGGTGATAGGGGGCGGGCTCGGCGAGCACTGCCCAGGGAGCCCGCAGCTAACGGCGAGCTGTGGGCAATCAAGTTGATTGCCCTCACCTGCCACATCCCTTCCTCCTCCTTACTTTTAGGATATATACAACTCCCAGCATGGATCATATTCTGACATCCATTGCTGGGAGGAGGTCGCTTAACCACTTTACCACTAGAGCATTTTGCTGTCTTACGTCTGGGCCACTTTTTGCGATACGGCGCTGTGCAACTTTAACTGACAATTGCGCGGTCGTGCGATGCCGTACCCAAACAAATCTGTGTGATTTTTACTTTTTGCGCTATAAACAAAAAAAGAGGGTCTATTTTGAAAAAATAACAATACTTTTAACATTTTTTTATATGAAATTCCCCCCAAAAAAGATGTAAAAACCAATTTTTTTTTCAATTTTTGGCCAATTTGTTTTCTGCTACCCATGTTTGGTAAAAAAAAATCGCAATAAGCGTATTTTGATTGGTTTGCGCAAAAGTTATTGCGTTTACTAACAAAGGGAAAGATTTATGTCATTTTTGGTGTTTTTTTTTTTAACGAGTAATGGCGGCGATCTGCGATTTTTTTTTACGGGACTGCGACATTGCGGCGGACAGATCGGACCCTTGACTGACATTTTTGACACTTTTGGGGGTACCAGTGACATTACTGCAGTAATCAGTGCTATAAATATGCACTGTTACTGTAAAAATGACACTGGCAGGGAAGGGGTTAATTTTATTGGAGAGGGAGGGGTTAATGTATGCCTGGTGCTTACTGACGTGTGGGGGGGGAGGTGACTGTGTGAGACAGGGACAGATCGGATGTCCAGCTATGCTGAACACTCCGATCTGTCACTCCCTGTCACTGAGGAGATCTGCCCGCTTGTGTTTACACAGGCGGGCGGATCTCCACACTAGATCCCGGATGATCGGGGCAGAGCAGTGGCGATCGCCGCTGCTCCTCCCCTGGCCCGACTCCCGCTGTGAATGAAAACAGCGGGAGCGCGCCTCCGGCGGCGCGCGAGCGCCGCCTACAGGGGTGGAGTCTGGCGACGTAGGTCTACGTCGTCAGACGGGATCGTGCCACTTTGCCGCAGTAGTACTCCGGTACTCAGTGGCAAAGTGGTTAACCGCATTACCATCTTAAGGTCTGTACAACTCAGAACTACCACTTGGGTCATTTTCTTTTATTCTTTCTCATTTATTGGGAGCTACTCACTGACCACCATTGCTTTCAGCTTTGGGTATTCTACCTGGTCCCAATGTTGTCTTTTGGAATTTCTCTGTTTAGTATCCCTATTTTTCTAGGCTATAAAATATGTCTGCATTTACCAGGACTCATATATGGAAGATCCCATAGAGACCCCCGGGGTAATGCATCTATATGCTTTCAACTACACATTCTGTTTGTACCTTGCTCCCCTTTTGGGATATGTATAAACAATGTGCAATTATATTGTAGTTCTTTACAAAACAACAAACAACTTAAATTAAACTTTACCCTATGAGAAGTAATTCCAATTCACGCATTGGCCTCCATTTTCCCTTCTATTCAAGGGTCCTATATGCTATTTCTGCTGAACCTGTGCAATCAAACAGTCAAGTGGTAATACACAATTCCCATACTTCTTTTCACAGTTGGATGTGTCTAGTCTCAGCCCGACCATTGGCAATTTGGACTCCAGCTGTGACACTTTTTTCTGGGACGCACAGCCATCCTGCTCCTCCTTCCAGTACTATATGGCCTCATGTGCATATAGTTTTTATTTTCAAAAAAAAACATTGACCTCTGTGGATGCTCTAACATCTCCTTGTTTTTATCCAGCGGCAAAACTACTACATATGTATATATGATACACCAACCATGTAAGTCATCCTATTTTTTACAATGATATCATGACTGTATCTTTCACTATTTAAAAGATGTCTGTAGAAAGCTATACTTTTTTGGCTATTTTATGTGATATGCATGTTCTCTCTAACATCTACAGAACCAACCACCCTCCAGCTCAATCCCTGAGGAAGAGGTCTATCACCTCGAAACGTCGGATTCAAACTGGGGCAGTTGGTTGAGTGTATCCGCAATTTCCATTATAGAGCTTTTGCCATTTTATTGTGCATTTGTACATTGTCTTGTTTCTTTTTGCTAAATTCTTTCTATATATGTTTAATAAAATTTTGTATTATTTGACTATAAGTCTTCTGTACTTTGAGTGACCTAAAAAGTCCCACCCCTAGGGCATCCATACAAATTGTTATTCAAAATGCTGAATAAATGTATTCTAAATGTTATTATGGATGGTGCCAAATACAAATACCTAAAGCACCAACATCCCTGTGTATAAGGCAGTAATCACACAGAATTTATGGGACTTTTAAGGTGCTTAAATGAACATGCTATACACATAAATCAAACTTGATAATTTAGATATAAATAGTTTATTAATTGAAGAGATTTTTTTAAAAACATATTTAGTTAAAAGATACAACACGCTATATATGTTACACTTTGGGTTCCTGTTACGCTTTAAGACTGGTTTCGCCGATAAGGCTTCTTCAGAAAAAGCGTAGATGTCAATCTGACTGATAAATAAATGAAATATAATCAATATAATCATTTACATGTACATATAATATCTATATAAGAGAAACAAAATTATCTGTAAAATGTGGCTACGTGCTTGAAGACAGAACCCTTTTGAATGTGAGATCTGGGGTCAAAAACATTTAAAAAGAAAAAAAAATTTTGTTTTTTTTATCTTGAAAAAATTGGGCTCTTTAAATCGGTTACTAGGAAGCGACGTATGACGTCTCTCTGGTCCTCCAAGGCCATAGAGTTGAGTGAGGGCCATTTTGCCCTCACTTGACTTTCTGCCTGAGGGGACAGCATACGGGATCATGTTCCCCGCTGTCAGTGGGTCCGGTAAGCGGGAAAAAAGACCGGGAAGCGGCAGGAGGGGGGGGGGCCTTTCCCGACGCCCATAAGAGTGATCCTGCAGTGAATTCGCCACTGGAACCACCCTATTGATATAGTGGACTGCCAGCAATTTAAAAAAATACCGGGGTTATGGCAGATATCTGCTGGCATAACCCCGGTATTTAACGTCACAATACCAACGTGAAGCTGCGGCGGGCGGTCTGTAAGTGGTTAAGGGATGGGCAAAAAACAAGAAGGGGGAGGGGAAGGGGAATGGGTAAAGAAGCAGAAAGGGGGAGGGGAGAAATCCATTTTTTTGAAACATTTAAATTATAACTAAAGGCAAAAATTTTTGTTTTAGTTTTAAATAGAGTAGAGAGGGATTGTGTTGCTGTCTGTGTACCTGTTGTCCCTGGGAGAGTAATAGAGGGGAAATATTTTCATGGAGACACTAGTTTTGGTGACTTTGGTGGCAACCAGGGATTCCTCACTTTGTCCCTCACTTCCTGTTTTAGATATGGGACAGGAAGCAAAGGGAAAAATTCCCAATAGTTTACTAACAGAATTCTACAGGGAACCTTCAAAGCGGGTCACATTACAAACACAAGACATTACTGAAGATTTAAAAGATTTTACATTTTTTAGGCAGAAAGTTCAGGATTTAAATACAGGGTTGGAATCTTTTATTAATGATTTGGTGGAAAAGAAAGAGAAACTAGAAATATATCATATTTAAATAAAAAAACATATAGAAATAGGTGAACGAAAACACACAAAGAAAAGGTTATAAATACAGGTAACATCATAATACTCATTTGGGAAACAATAATCATCAAGGGGAGGGGGTATTAATCACAGACTTTAAAACTGCATGAATTGAACAATTACCTCACAGTGTCTTAATGATGCAAATATAAATCTCATTATTCAATACACAATAGTTCACTTAGGCACAATCAGTATCCCACAAGGGGGAGTCAGGAAACAATGTCTTAAAAAATACAATACAAAATAATAACACAAAAAAGTAATGAATTTTCCACCAAGCACAGCCCCTCAGGTGGTCTTTTGTCTGCTGGTTCGTCATCTATTGATTTGTATCATATTTCCACATTGATTAGAGATACACCATCAATTTTCAATGTAAATTGTTAGCTTCTCAGTTGACTCAATTAAATTTCTTACACATGAAAGTAAGTTTTGCTTATTTTTTATGCAAAAGAAAGGCTTGCATTTATTTCCATGTATACTGTGTTTGAAAGTTTTCCATGTGAGAAAGGAAGAGGCCCGGTTGGGGGGAGCAATTACAGACTGGTCACAAGAACTTTACCCATAAGAACTTGATAAAAAATAATGTTTTTAGCAAGGAACATACATTCCACATGAATAATTCTGCTACTAAAATACTTCTGTGCTGTAAATAGCCTCCAGCATTGTTTTTGTTTCTTCTTGCTGGAGGCTGCCAGGGGCAGCTTGCTGAAGCACAGAGCCCCTGAGCAGCACTAGATTTTTCAGCAGTTCAGCCTCTACATGTTTGGCACAGTTCCAAAAAATACAGAGCAACTGAGCATGTGCAGAGCAAGGTAAGACAGTTTGTTACTAGATTTTAAACTGCAGAGGCACTTGTTTTTAATGTTTTACATAGCTATACCTGCAAAAAGGGGCCATCATGAAGTGATCTAGCAGGATTTAATTTTCTGAGTAAAGTTCTACTTTAAGTCAGAAAGATTGCATAACATTAAAAATAGTCTTTTGGACGAAATGCGTTGGACGGAGTTTAGCACCTGCATAGGCATCAGATGTTATACCACTCTCTGTATGTAAAGTAACTTCCATATCTTTTACTTTACCCAGTATTTGATGTTTTATTTAAAAGATATGCTTTATTTAAAATGTATTATTTCATTATCTAGTTGTTTATTTAATGTTCTATCCCACTTTATGTTGTACCCCAACTGGCATCATCAGATTTAGAATATCATATACATTAATTATTATCCCATTACATGGAAATACTTTTGTTCCCCCTTCCTCTTTCTCCTCCCCCCCTTTTTTTTTTCCTTTTCCTTCTTCCCCCCACTTCCATCTACCCAACTTACACATGACACATGGCATATACTGTATATATATGATGTATATATATATATATATATATATATATATATATATAGGTCTTACAAATTGCCAATACAGATACAAGTAATACTTGACATCTTAGACTTATAAATACATTTTTAATTACATTTTTTCTTGATTGCATAGATATTTTTTATTCCTAATATATTCTTAACCTATAAGCATTGTATACTGTATTATGACAGTGCTGTTTCAATTAAGTATTGCTGTACAAATTAGGTTAGCCCCAACTACTTTAAATTCAGTATTCGGTATTCCCCAGCTTGAGAAAGGAGTGCACATGCTCCATTGCAGCATGGTGCATGCTCTGAAATGCGTCAATTGCAATCTGGTCCAGCTGACATCACTCTGCTCCAACGCCGACCTCCATGCTGCATTCCACATTGTTATCCACTGAGGCTGTGAGAGACAATGGCCGACTTCCTCCTCCTCTCCTTAGAAACACAAAGCCATCCATTGGGTGGCCGCGCAGATATATCCACTCTCTGATAGTCAGGACCTTAACCTATGATGTGCCTGTTTTTATCCTCATCTTGTGAGTAGCCCCTTAGGGGGGTCGTGTAATAAACCTTACCAGTCCTACAACACTTAGTGGCGCTTCTCCTCTTTTGTTTATCTTGTCTTTCAGGGCCATCTACAGCTCCCGGACCAGCTGCCTCAGTGTTTGGACTCTCTCCATTATGTGAGTAGTTTTAATTCTTTTAAATAAATGTGGTTTTTGAATATTACTTGATGAGCAAACCCTTTCTTTTGTATATGACCACCTTGGCTAAATGCATTGGAATGCCAAACTGAGTCAGCGTCCTTGAGGTTTACTGAACAGATGGTCTGCAACTCATAGAAGTGGAATACCGATCCATCTGTGGAAAACGTCCTCCTCCTTTAAGAGCTGTTAGACCCTTTTGAGGTCTAAAATCTCTGGTAAGAGGCTAATTCACTATCCCTTCTGGTGGATTGCACTCCAGTGAAGACAGGAAACACAAAAGATTCCATGGTCTTTTTTCCTTTATGGAGCACATTAGAGCACTGTAATGCTTATTAGCTCTTTGCTGGGACTATTCACTGTATAATTATTATGAGCTGTTTTCACACGTTAAGGATTATATACAGATCTATGATTTTATTTGTTTATTTATTTTTTAATTTAATATATTTACATATGAATTGTATATTATTGATTTATGTGTTTGAGTATTTAACGTTATGTTTACATGAATTGTGATATTCCTTGATTGCTGCTTATGACGAATTGATGAGGCGATAGTGGTATCAATTATAATCACATATTTTTTTCACTTGATTGGCTTAATGAAATTTGGGATAACACATTTAATTACAACTAAAAATATTGATGGAACTCTGGGAATAGGAGGATGTTTAGGATTGTTTGGAGAATGGGTATTTAGTCCCCAATAATATGTTATCAAAACAAAAGTTGTTTAAGAAATCCTCAACCACATTCCCTCACTGTCTTTATTCACCAGCCTTTCTGCCTTTGTCAGCCCGGTCATCAAAGACATTAATGCTTTATTTGTGGATGACAACAGAGAAGTGTATTAGACACTCTGGGACTTTTATGTGTCCATAGGAATCCCTTATAAAGTTTGGTGAGAGAAGCTAAAACGTTTGGGGGTACCGGGACTGGGAGTGCGCTAAAGATATATAGGATTTCCTTGACAGATTAAGTGTACGTAAAGGAGCTAGTTTGCCTGAGAGTTTCCCTATAAAGGGTTCGTAATTCAGTTTGGCAAGCTTTTGTAGATTAGAAGCTAGTGTGATACCCAGGTAGGGGATGCCTTTATCACTCATATGGTAGCTGTGATTGTAGTTGAGATTTCAAGGGTCCCGGGACTTCTATATTTAACATATGGGACTTAGAAATGTTCACCTTGTAATAGATTATATAACTAAACAATTGTAAAACCTTATGGGAAGATGGGAGAGATATATTAGGGTTAGTTAGCATTAAAATATATCATCGACTTCCGGTTCCGGCGCCCTATGAAGCGGGAGTGAAGTACGGCGGCTCCGGACAGTTCCGCTTATTAAACCGGCTCATCCCCGCTCACGCCCGCCTCTCGGTCTCCCGCGGACCTCTCCGTTCCCCCCTGTTCTCACATGGATCGGTTTGTGATCCACGCTACGGCGGGAGCTACCCCGCCGCATCGTCAGGACGGTCAGGCTCCGGCACCCCAGGGAAGCAACATGGCCGCTGCCTTACATGTGGGGGAGGTTGTTAACCCCGCGCCTCCCGCTGAATTGACACAGGACCCGCCAGATGAGCAATGCCAGCGCCTGGCTCAAGCTGTGGCAGCCCTGTTGTCTCCCACTATATCTGCCACAGTGGAGAGGGCTGTCACAGCAGGAATATCACAGCTCTGCAAGGAGCTGGGGGAACACACAAAAAGATTGAATGAGGTGGAACACAGGATCACTGAGATTGAAGAGGAAGTGCAGAACTCTTTCTCTACGGAATCCAAACTGAAGCAGAACCAACAGTATATATTTGACAAGCTGGACGATCTGGAGAACAGGTCTCGCAGAAATAACCTGAGGATCATCGGGCTCCCTGAATCCTTTGGAACAGGTACATTTATGGATGTTTCTGCTGTCCGCATACCGCAGGCCCTGGGCATCACCATGCCATGCGTAATAGAAAGGGCGCACCGCCTAGGATCACCCTCTAACGACCGCCGCACCCCTCGCCCGGTGATAGTGCGCTATCTGAACTATATGGACAGATCTGCCATACTAAAATCATTTCGTAACGCAAAATCCTTGCAAATTGATGGCCACCGCCTGCTTCTGTTCGCCGACTACTCGCAAGATGTTGCCCG
Source organism: Pelophylax lessonae (assembly GCF_965119305.1). Taxonomy (NCBI): domain Eukaryota; kingdom Metazoa; phylum Chordata; class Amphibia; order Anura; family Ranidae; genus Pelophylax; species Pelophylax lessonae. Next base: position 259,398,603 of record NC_138772.1, on the reverse strand, counting down.
CAGAAGGAAAGCCTTTCAACCATCCTGCACAGCATTATTCCAAAAGGGAATAAAGTTCACCTTGGCATACCCCGCAGTTCTCCACTTCACGGAGCCTTCAGGTACCTCCAAATCTTTCTCACATCCAGATGACGCCGCCGAATATATCCAGCAGCACCTCCACCTGTCTATGGATACCAACCCCCCGGCCATGCCTTCTTTCTCTCCGGGTTCCAGAGATCTCTGCAGCCCCAGGAAGGATTCTCCCAAGAGAGCCCGCATGTCCGCTAATCCCAGATGAGCGACTCCTTTTGTAAGGCGTTCTCTACTTTATGTTGCAGGACCACCCGCAGGAGCTCAGTTTTACGTTTCCCATCCTGGGCAGTCAATACTTTCATCTGGCGCAATTTCTACTCTTTGTTTTTTTTTTTTTCCTCTTACCTCAAGGCTTTTTAGCCAATATGGGCTTAGTTAGGCCGCCTCCCCCCCCCTCCACTCACAATTAACATTTAGTTCCATGCCTCTTTTCTTATTCTTTTTCTTTTCTTTTGTCACAGGCCCACATCATGCCAGTGCGTGTCTCACAATAGTATTGCCCATGTTAAAAAAAAAATTTGGTTTACGGGACTGTATATCATGCCTTCCTTGTTTACAGTTTGTTATTCTTGTCCCTCTCTCCCACAGCTTTACCGGAGACCGCACGGTGCCCGCTATGTTGACGGTTACGCTGGACTTCTGCCTCTGTCCAGTTCGGGCCTCGAATAACTTTTTCTCCTGGGTCATACTTCATCGTATTCACACGTGAGAGGACCATGCAACTCTCCGGTAACGCTGTCAGTGATGGAGTTATTCATGGGGAAAAAAGTGAAGTCATTCTTCTTTTTGGTTTGTTTTATTGGTTTACTTGTTATGATCTCTTGCAATGTTTACATGCCTCATTGGCATCAATCTTCGGTGTAAGGTTTACTGCATGCCCACCCTGAGAGGCTATTTCCCTCGTGTCGCCTGCATCCCCATCTGCAGGTGGCGCTTCCCGGCGTCACAATATCACCTTTCATATGAATCTATAATATCTTCTGTAAAGCCCCCTCCACCCCCCCCCACCTTGATTTAAAAGTCACCTCATGGAATGTCAAGGGTCTTAGGTCCCCCAATAAACGTATGGCAATCCTCCGTCACCTGAAACGCCTCAAAACAGATATAGCTTTGCTTCAGGAATCACATCTTCCCTCATGTGACTTCCATCGCATCCAGAAACTGTGGGTAGGCCCAGTTATTGGCTCCGCTTCGCCCAACGGCAAGGCAGGGATCCTACTCCTCATCCATAAAAATCTCCCGTGCGAAGTTCTTTCCATTGATACCGACACCGACGGTCGGCTCCTCATAGTGAAACTCAGAGTATATGCAAAAGAATTGGTTATATCCACAGTCTATGCCCCTACTCCCCCTACCAAAGTTTTTTTTCACTACCTCACCTCGAAATTGGCCCCTTACCTTCACCTCCCGCTATTGGTGGGAGGCGACTTTAATGCCGTCATCGACCCGACGGAAGACAGGTCGCCAGCCCACTCCCTTCACAGGTCACCTAGTCACCAGTCCCCCACCCTTTTGGCCCAGTTTATCACCTCGTCTTTCTTAACGGATGTCTGGAGGACGGGCCACCCCACTGATAGGTTGTATACGTACTACTCCCCACCCCACGACTCTCTATGCTGCATAGACTATTTTCTGGCCAATCAAGCTCTGCTCCCATTCACCCGCGACCCTGATATTGCGGATATGGCTATATCAGATCACTCCCCTATCTCCACCTGCCTGGAGCTTCAACCGGCGGGGGCTCCCCCAGTCCCATGGCGTTTCCCCGCGTATCTAGCCAATAACTCCGAATTAGCCGCCACTCTGGAACAGACTTGGTCTAACTTCCTGGACGATAATGCGGTCCATGCCGATAACCCTAGCCTGCTGTGGGAGGCTTATAAGCGTAACGCCAACCGTCAATATTTGGCGGCCAGTGCGTCCCTGAGAGTGGCCCAAGCCCGTCTCTCCCTCCAGAATACGCCGGCACACAGGGCCGATTGGAAGGAGGCGAAGTCTGCTTTCGATTTATGGGCTCGAACACAGGAAACTTTCCGCTCAGCGGTCAATGACCTCCAATATTTTAAATTTGGGAACAAGTCAGGGAAACTACTAGCTTGGACTCCGACGCACATCATGGCCCTGAAAGACTCCTCTGGTCGCTTATCGACGGACCCACGCAAAATAAATAATATCATGGAACAGTTCTACACTAAACTGTATGGTCCTGACCCCATTGACCCAGACGAGGCCCAGGCTTTCATGGCAAATACATCAATTCCCAAACTGAGTCAAACCCAACTCTCTAATCTAAATGCCCCGATCACCCAAGCTGAAGTGGAATCCGCCATTAAAGTTCTCGATCCTGGAAAAGCTCCTGGGCCGGATGGCTACACGGCAGCTTTTTACAAAATGATGGCTCCCTCGATTTCCCCCACCTTGACGTCTACGTACCAAACTATATTATCGGGAGGACCCTACCTACCGTCCGGCTTGCAGGCCCATATTAAACTCATCCCTAAACCCAAAAAAGATGCCACGGACCTGGGCTCCTACCGACCTATATCTCTTCTAAACTTAGACGTTAAATTATTATCCAAAATTATGGCCAACAGACTGGCTGAAGTTATGCCCTCCCTCCTTCATCCCTCCCAAGCAGGGTTCACCCAGGGTCGCTCTGCCACCTCCAACATCCGTAAGGTAATAGCGGTACTCGAGCACGCAAAGGCTAACCCCACGGCTGATTTAGCAGTTATTTCGCTCGATGCGGAAAAAGCCTTCGACAACGTTAGCTTTTCATGGCTCCGTCTAGTCCTGTCCACCTTTGGCTTCACCGGCCCATTCCTCCACTTGATCGAAGCAATGTATTCCTCCCCCAGTGCGCGTGTGGTCACGTCCCAATGTATTTCTAATAGTTTTCCACTCACGAAGGGAACCAGACAGGGGTGTCCCCTTTCCCCCCTTCTATTTAACCTGGCCCTGGAACCCCTCTCTCGTTGCCTTCTCCAAGACCCCTCCTTCCATGGGGTGAAAATTGGACATGAAGAGGTCCGCTCGGCCCTCTTCGCTGATGATATACTACTTTTCACTGCAGACCCTGCCGCGGATATGTCTTTAATTAAGGACATATTTGACACTTTTCGTGAATGCTCTGGCCTCCGTATCAACTACTCAAAAAGCGAAATTCTGCCCCTTTATCATTTCAGAACACCACAATGGGCCTCCACCTCCCCTTTCAGAGTGGCATCCTCCTCCATCACATACTTAGGCATTAAAATTGGCAAAACACCCTCAACATTATACCGCTTAAATTTCCCTCCCTTATTAGCCTCCATTACCAAACAACTTGAACATTGGACGCACCTCCCCCTCTCTCTATTGGGTAGGTGTCACCTATATAAAATGGTAGCTTTCCCTAAACTGCTTTATCTCCTCCAGACGATCCCACTACTCCTCAAACACTCTGACATCACCTCCCTACACAAAGCCTTAACACGCTTTCTATGGAATAACAAGAGGGCACGTATATCCCTGTCAAAACTTTTCATGCCAAAACGTGAATCTTCCTGATACTCGATTATATAACTTGGCAAGCCTCCTCAGAGTGGGCATAGATTGGTTGAAGGGCACCTCTAAGTACTCTAACTATGATCTAGAATCCCAAATGGTTGGCCCGTGTGGACTTCCCTCCCTCCTTCATAGCAAAACAAGCTCTGTTCCCCCTCATCTTAAACATAATTCGCTACTGAGAGATACTCAATTGGCTTGGAGAGAAATTCATAGGAAACTGGGCCTCTCCCCGTACTTTTCTAAATACTTGCTCATTGCGGGGCACCCAGATTTTGCTCCCCCGGGCAGCGAGGGGGTCTTCTCCACATGGGCCAATCAGGGTTTACGTTTCTTTGCACAATTTTTTGATCAGTCTTCAGGCTCCCCATATACCTTCCCAAGCCTACAATCCCGATATGGTCTGTCAGCGGGCCACTTCCTCTTTGTCCACCAAACCACAGCTTTTGCTCTCTCGCTAGCAAGACTTAAGGTGGAGAGAAATCGCCCGTCTTTACTGGAATGATTACTGCTCACGAACAATCTTAAACTAGCCCATATCTACAAGCCTCTTCAATTGAACATCAGCCTTCCTCGGCATGAGAGGTCCAAATCTCCCTGGGACAAAAACCTCCCATTGAATGACTCTAGATCCTATATCCTGAAGGGGTATGCTGCCATCTGCAAACATATTACCAATGAATTTTGGAGAGAACAGCAACTGAAAATTCTGCATAGGGCATACTCTCCTTTTTCCACCATTACTTCGGATGCGCCCCTACGTTGCTGCCCCTGATGCCATAAACATAAGCCTTCCTTGTTCCACAGGCTGTGGGATTTTCCTCCAATATCTGGATTTTGGTCCTCTGTAGCATCTTATATCTATGATGTAGTGGGATATCGGCCCCCCGCAGACCCTTACTCCCTTCTTTTTGGCCTCCTACTAGAGTCGCCTGTGACATCCAAGCAACGGATGATAGAACCCCACGTAAAATTGATACAACGCCATCAGGCATGGATCTTAACCTGTTTAATGATTGCTAAAAGGGTTATCCTCAGAGCCTGGATACATGCCGCTCCCCCAACAATCCAAGATGTCAAATCGGAACTCGAGACACTCTATAACAGAGAACTATTGGATGTATCTCTTTTTCACCTCCCTCCTAAGCGCTTCCCGGCAAAATGGGAATCATACCTCAAGATTCGATCCATCAGGGGGTTGCTTCCCGGGTTCCCCTTCTATACCAAGCATCACGCAATTACTCGGGACCTGACCCCATGCACTCCTTTCCCCCCTGGATTAAGCTAATGCCAACACCTGATTCTCCTCTAAGACGCCTACGTTTGCTCAAGAAACTTTTACAGTGGACTCTGCATCTTTATTCCAGGAAATAGCCCTGTACTAACTACCTATAAATGTGTAGATCTTTTCACCAGACTCCCTTGGCTCCTCTAGATGGGAGGGGAGCCAAAAGTCCTTCAATTTTACTGTATGATTTACAGTAGCATTCTCTGTGTACACCAATGTCCCTTCTACCCTCCTTCCCCCCCCCCTCCCCCCCTCCCCCCTCCCCCCCCTTTTCCGTTCTAACAGGCATGTTAATTGCTTCTGGTTTTACCCTCTTGTACCTAGAGGCCATGTTAACTCTGTTATTTTGTTTTGGAAAATTCAATAAAATATTTTTGAAAAAAAAAAAATATATATCATCAGCCAATAATTGAATGGTATGGTGTTGTCGCCCAATGAGGAGCCCTGAGATGTCTGCGTGTGATCAGACCATTTGAGCTAGTGGCTTGATAAGAAGGGTAAATAAGGTTGGTGATAAGGGGCACCCCTGGTAGGTGCTATTTGTGATCGGGAAAGTTCTCAAAAGCATTTCTGATGTGTATACTTTTGCAAATGGGTTGGAATAGAGAGCATGAAAATCTTGATACATAAAACCACAGATGCCAAAGTATGAGACATATAGGACCAGTGTATACGGTCAAATGCCTTCTCGGAATCAATTGACAACATCAAAGATGGTATCTTAGCATATTTAGCTTAGGAGATGGCGTTTATCATGCGTCTCGTGGCATCTGAGGTTTGTCTGCCAGGTGCATATCCGTATTGGTCAGTTTTGATCAGAAGTGGAAGAATCTTCATAAGGCGCTGTGCTATTAATTTAGCATAGATTTTAATATCTATGTTTAGAAATGATATAGGGCGGAAGTTTGGAGGGGTCATAGGATCTTTGCCAGGCTTCAGGATAGTAACCATGTGTGCTCTAAGCATCTCCTCCGGGAATGAGGATGAGGAAGCCGCTGCATCAAATAGATGTCCAAGATGTTATACTAGAATGTGTTGGAAGGTTTTTTTAATACTCAGATAAAAAATCAGTTCAGCCTCGCTGATTTGCTGTTAGGTAGGGAGTGTATTGTTTGCAAAATTTCTGTCCGCGTAAATTTCGAGTTTAGATCCTGGAGTTGCAAGGGGGTTGAAGAGGGTAATTCAAGTCTGTCAAGGAAATCCCTTATCGCTGAGTCTGGGGGCTGGGTAGTAGTAGGGTTGTCTTTTAAATTGTATAAGGAACTATAGTGGCAAACGAGTCAGCTATATTCTGTGGGTTGACTATTTTGTAATTATCTTTTGGATGGAAGAGGAATGGAATTTTTGCTTTGGATTTTTGAGTTGCAAGCCTTTTTGCCAAGTTTACCTGCTCTGTTTCCTGATACATAGTAGTTAAAGTAGAACTATAGGTAAAACTTTTTTTTTTTTTTGGAGAGAGCAAGGGAGGGTTATATCCTCTGTATGATTTTTTTTTTCACCATTTGTGTCTGATTGCCCTTCACTCTCTGTCTCATAGCGAAACAGAAAGTAAATAAACTAGTGTCCCCATTAGAAGATTTCACCTCTATTACTTTTCAGGGGACAACCCAAAATTTTTGGATTTTATTTTACTTTTACTTTTATTGATAAGGGTAAACAAGTTGGAAAAAAAAAGATAAGGGTAAACAAGGACAATTAGAGAGGGTGAGTTTTCCTAATGGGTTCACAGACTGCAATAATCGCTGACAGATGTTCTAATTCCTCTCCACTCTATTGAAAATGAAAAAAAAAAAGTTTTGCCTTTAGTTATACTTTGAGTTTGAGAGCTCTAGCATATCAGTCATAAGACTCAAGTAATAGTCGAGGTGCGATTGGGCAAGATATAAGGACGTTTTATAGATAGAGCATGTCTTATTTTTTGTGGATACGCTTTAGAAGGTTATCGCAGAGATAGAGAAGGTAAAAAAGGGGGAGGGGTATGTTTGTATATTAAGAACAGCGTACAGGTAAATATGAGGGATGATATTAATAATGGAGCTATGGACGAGGCAGAATCCCTATGGGTAGAGCTTCAGATAGGATTGGCAGCAAGGATGGGAAATGTCATTATAATGGGGGACTTTAATTATCCAGATATAGACTGGGCAGAAGGAACTGCGCATTCAGCCAAGGCTCGGCAGTTCCTAAATATTTTGCAGGACAATTTCATGGGTCAGATGGTGAATGCACCGACAAGAAACAATGCGGTACTTGACCTACTGATTACCAACAATACAGACCTGCTCACGGATATAGAAATACGGGACAACTTAGGAAACAGTGACCATAGGTCAATTGGTTTCAGTATTAATTACAGTAATAGGAAACACAAGGGTAATATAAGGACACTGAATTTCAAAAGAGCCAATTTCCCTAAACTGCGCTCGCTGCTAGAAAATATCAAATGGGATAGAACCCTGGGGACAAAGAACATGGAGGAAAAATGGGAGTGCTTCAAGAGCATACTTAACAAGGGGATTGGCCAGTGCATTCCACAGGGAAATAAATTTAAAAGAGCAAAACTAAACCCTGGGTGGCTAAACTCCAACATAAAAATGTATATTAGAGCTAAAGAAAAGGCCTTCAAAAAATACAAGACTGAGGGGTCATTGGCAGCATTTAAGCACTACAAAGAGTGTAATAAGAAATGTAAAGACGAAATCAGGGCGGCTAAAATAGAACATGAGAGACATATAGCGGAGGAGAGTAAAAAGAACCCCAAGAAGTTCTTTAAGTATATAAACAGTAGGAAAGCGAGGCCAGAGCACATTGGCCCCATAAAAGATGATAAAGGAAAAATGGCCACAGAGGACAGAGAAAAGGCGGAAGTGTTAAATAATTTCTTTTCTTCAGTCTTCACAAAGGAATCGGGGGGCTACACGAACCTTGCTTGTAAGGCCGAACTAAATAATACACCTCAGGAAGTGCCGCCATGGCTAACAGAGGACAGACTTAGAGCTTAACTAGAGAAACTTAACATAAATAAATCCCCGGGACCGGATGGCTTGCACCCGAGGGTTCTTAATGAGCTCAGCCAGGTGATTGCCAGACCATTATTCTTGATCTTTAAGGATAGTTTACAGACGGGTATGGTGCCAGCTGATTGGAAAAAAGCCAACATGGTACCAATATTTAAAAAGGGGCCGAGATATATCCCGGGTAACTATAGGCCGGTCAGCCTAACATCAGTAGTCTGCAAAATTTTGGAGGGGATGATAAGGGACCACATACAAGACTTTAGTAATGAAAACGGTATTATAAGTAGTAATCAGCATGGATTCATGAAAAATCGTTCGTGCCAAACCAATCTATTAACCTTCTACGATGAAGTGAGCTGCCACTTAGATAAAGGTAAGCCTGTGGATGTGGTGTATATGGACTTTGCAAAGGCCTTTGACACCGTTCCCCACAAACGCTTACTGTACAAACTAAGGAAGGTAGGTATGGACCATAAGATGAGTACCTGGATAGAGAACTGGCTCCAGGGGAGAGTACAGAGGGTGGTGATTAATGGGGAGTACTCGGACTGGGCGGGTGTGGAAAGTGGGGTCCCCCAGGGTTCTGTCCTGGGACCAATCCTGTTTAATTTATTCATAAATGATTGTAACGCTCATGCGTTTTTGTTAGTGAATGGATTTGCAGCTGCAGAATTATTACACTCAGTAGTCATGTAGAGAATGTGTTGAACAACATATCCAACTCTCAGGACTTCATCACTGTGTACAGCCTGTTATGCAAATATACATACACTCAATATGATGTTCCTGGAGTGATAGAATGTATATGATAGAATAGAGGTGAGAGACAGGCAATAGAATGGTGAGCACTTAGTAGTAGTATTCAGGAGAGTGGTAGGTGATGATAGTATGCAGATAGGTTTTAGCAATCATGTATAGTAACAGGTGGTAGGGGACAGCAGATGAAGTATGCAAGAGAGAGTAACCTAGTGCAATGATAGGTGATGGTAGTCCCAAGAGCTAGCAATCTATGCAGATGATAGAAATAGCTTAGATAGTAATAGTCTCTTTAGTATGCAGTAGTAGATAGTGAAAGTTAGGTTGAGGAAGGAATCCCCTATGGGGTACTTATCACTAGATGGGTTAGTAGTAGCAAGGTCCAAGAGTAATGGAGTAATCCGGTAGCGAGATACTGGATCGGTAGCGAGGTTCTGGTCTTGTTCAGGCAAGGGGAATAGCTTGAAGCTCCGGCAGCATTGGACAAGACAAGGCAACATGCGGTTTGAACGAGCAATGAGTGAGAGAAAGCCGGCGATTGAAATAGCCGCTCATAGCGGCGCCCGGCGATGACGTCATTGCCCTTTAAGGTGTATGCGTTCCATTTGGATAGCAAGATGGGACGCAATGTTAAGAGAGAAATGTGGAAATAAGGGTACCAGAGGTACCAGAACATTACAGTACCCCCCCCCCCTTAAGGCCGGCTCCGGAAGGCCTCTAGAACTGGTTTTTCCGGGTATTTCGAGTGGAAATTGCGAATCAGTCTAGGGGCATGTATATCGGAGGTATCCAGCCAGGTGTCGTCTTGGGGCCCATAGTTCTTCCATCGTACTAGATATTGGAGTCTTCTTCCATGGATACGAGAATCCAGAATCTCCTTTATCTCAAATTCTTCTCCGCCTTCAACTTGTACAGGAGGTGGAGGTGAGATGGTAGGCCTTATTCCTTGGTTAGGAACATGGGGCTTTAGTAGAGACACATGGAAGATGGGATGTATCTTGAGGTCTGTTGGTAATGTGAGTTGTACTGCAGCTTTTCCAATAAGCTTCTTTATTGGGAAAGGTCCCAGGAATAATGGTCCAAGTTTTTTACTAGGGATCTTTAATCTCAAATTTTTTGTAGAAAGCCAAACAAGATCCCCAATGGCATATTGGGGAGAGGGTTTTCTACGAAGGTCGTAGTACCTCTTTTGTTGGCTATGGGGATGTGAGATGGTGGTGTTGAGTAAACCCAGGGAATCCTTTATTTGGGTAAGATAATCAGAGGCCACTGGATTACTTGATGGCAAGATACGTGGTGGAAGAAGTGTGGGATGAAACCCATAGTTTAAGTAGAATGGACTTTGTTTAGTAGTGCTGTGGGTCGCGTTGTTATAGGCGAATTCCGCCAGCGGGAGGAGGTCCACCCAATCGTCCTGTAGATATGAAGTATAGCAACGTAGATATTGCTCAATGCACTGGTTGACTCTTTCTGTCTGTCCGTTGGTCTGAGGGTGGTAAGGAGAAGTAAGTTTTTCGCTCTATTCGTAGAATCTGACATAGAGCTTGCCAAAACTTTGAGATAAACTGTGAACCACGGTCAGACAGAAGTGTTTTTGGAATACCATGTAACTTAAAGACATGTTTCACAAGTAATTACGCTGTTTGCTTGGATGAAGGTAGTCTTCGGATAGGAATGAAATGTGCCATCTTGGTCAGATGTTCCACTGACACTAAAATGCTGTTGAATCCTTTGGAAGGTGGTAGTTCTACTATAAATTCTAAGGACACCACTTCCCATGGAACCTGGGGTATTGGTAAACTACAAAGTAGACCCGATGGTTTTGTAGTGTCAATTTTGGACCTTGCACAGATGTCACAAGATGAAACTAACTTTTGTACGGTCGTCTTCATGTCAGGCCACCAAAATTGCCTAGTAAGTAAATTGAATGTTTTAGTCATACCCATATGTCCTGCCATAGGTACATCATGCGACAATTCCAAGATCTTGGTTCGCATAGTAGGGGGTATGTATAGTTTATCGTTGTAATAGAGGAAGCCTTCTGCATCAACATTTAGTTGTGGTGGAGGTGAATCCAGTCCTATGCTGTGCAAAATCTCTTCCTTCAGGGAACGGACAACACCGACAATACGTTCATAGGGTATTATAGGAACTGAGGGAACCTCGGCGTAGCTATCTTCGGTTAATCGTGAAAGCGCATCCGCTTTTTTATTTTTGTCTGCAGGTATATAGGTCACTAGAAAATTAAATCTCAAAAAGAATAATGACCATCGTACCTGCCGGTGGGAAAGAGTTCTATTAGTCTGAAGGTATTGAAGGTTTTTGTGATCTGTGTATATAAGGATTGGCAATCGAGTACCCTCAAGTAGGTGTCGCCAATTCTCTAATGCCAGTTTTATGGCTAGTAACTCTTTTTCACCCACTGGGTAATTCACCTCGGGGCTGCTTAGAGACCTTGAGAAGAAAGCAACTGGGTGAAGTGGTGAAGTGTTTGTTGGTCGTTGTGAGAGAACTGCTCCTACTGCCATATTTGACGCATCTACCTCCAAAATATATTGAAGGGATGGGTCTGGATGGCGTAGTATGGGAGCAGAAGTAAAGCTTGATTTCAACAAGCAGAAAGCTCCATTTGCTTCTTCTGACCATTTGAATTGTTTTTTTGCACTTGTGAGTTGTGTGAGAGGTCTCACAATAGCAGAGAAGTTCTTGATGAACTTTCTATAGTAGTTAGAGAATCCGAGGAATCTTTGTAATGCTTTGCGAGTTGTTGGCACAGGCCAATCTAGAATACAGGATATTTTGCTCATGTCCATTTTGATTCCATTTTTGGATATAATGTATCCTAGGAATAGTACTTCCTCTTTATGAAATAAACATTTTTTTGATTTAACATATAAATTATGTGCAAGTAGTCTTGACAACACGAGTCTTACATGTTTTATGTGTTCAGATAAGGAATGAGAATAAATAAGTATATCGTCCAGATATACTACAACACAAACATCAAGCAAGTCTCTGAATATGTCATTTATAAATCGTTGGAAGGCTGCGGGAGCATTACACAACCCAAATGGCATCACGAGGTACTCAAACAGTCCATATCTGGTTCTGAATGCTGTCTTCCATTCATCCCCGTCACGGATTCGAATTAAGTTGTATGCCCCTTTTAGGTCCAATTTCGAAAAGTAGGAAGCTCCGCGCACCTGTTCTATAAGTTCAGGAATAAGAGGTAAAGGATAACGATCCTTTATTGTAATGGTATTTAATTGTCTGAAATCAATAATAGGCCTGAGACTAGAATCTTTATTGCGGACAAAGAAGAGTCCTGCAGCAGTGGAGGAAGTAGAAGGTCTGATGAATCCTTTCGCCAAATTTTCATCCAAGTATTCCTTGAGATGAGAGAGTTCATCCTGTGAAAGAGGATAAACGTGACCGAAAGGCAATTTGCTATTAGGGAGTAGATTGATACAACAATCATAGTCCCTATGGGGAGGCAACACTTGAGCATTTTTCTCAAGGAAGACTTCCGACAAATCCTGATAACATATTGGTATAATCTCATCCAACACCACAGACAGGATCCTTCCATATGATGAGAGATTACACGTGGTTTCGCAGTAGTGAGAAGAGAAGGTTAGAGTTCTTGTTTTCCAATCGATGATTGGTTGATGTATGTGTAACCAGGGAAGTCCCAAAATAATGGGAAAATGTGGCGAGGTCAGTACATCAAAAGTGGTGGTCTCCACATGAGACCCGTCAGCAGTGACAAGGAGTGCCTGTGTCTGATTAGTGATGGGACCAGAGGATAACAGAATACTGTTAATGAAACTAACAGAGACAGGTTTAAGTTTTGAAATAATAGGTATTTTATTTAAGGTAACAAAACAAGTATCAATGTAGTTCCCACAAGATCCTGTGTCGACCATAGCCTTGGTGGTGATCCTAGTTTGGTCCCACTGTAATGTCAAATGAATAAAAAGATAAGGATTAGAAAATGAAGTTGTTAGTCCCCCTAGCAAGACATTTGAACACTCACCCTCTTTTTTGCGGACAAGGGGACAGCCGCTTATCAAATGATCCGGGGATGCGCAGTACATGCAGAGATGTTCGGTTTTCCTCCTGGCACGTTCGGAAAAGGTCAAAGGTGGGCGTATCATTCCTACTACCTCCATAGGAGTAGGGTCAACAGGCGACATCCGAGAAGGACTGGACAATGGCAATCCCATCTTCTCAGCCTTTCTTTCTCGTAGTCGTCTGTCAATATTGATACTGGTCTGTATCAGGCCATCCAAGGTGTCAGGTAAATCCGCTCAGGCGAGCTCGTCTTTAACGGCTTCTGATAGGCCGAGTCTGAACTGCGTTCGCAAGGATGTGTCATTCCACCCTGAATCAAGGGACCATCTTTTGAAATCTGCCACGAAGTCTTCAACAGGTCTCCTTCCTTGTTTTAAAGCCCTCAATTGGGTATCAGCAGTACTCTGCCTATTGGGGTCTTCATATAAACTAGCGAGTTGCGCTAGGAATAAAGGATAGGAGTTAAGAAGTGGGTCATCTTTCTCAAAGAGAGAGTCTGCCCAGGCCCGGGGATCACCCGTCAGATAGAAAATAGTGGTACAGACTTTGATTTGGTCAGTGGGGTAGGTATGAGGTTTCAACAAGAAAAGCAATCGACATGCGTTTTTAAATTCACAAAATTTACTCCGATCACCAGTAAACACTAGAGGAGGGTTTATCTTAGGCTCACGGGGCTGAGCAGCAGAGAGCTGCGCAAGACGGCCAACCTGCTGTCCTAAAGCCTGATTTTCGTTTTTTACCTCTGTAAGAGCAAGTATCAATGCATCTACTTGTTGTTTTAATTGCATTACTTGAGTGGGTAATTCTGCTGAATCCATATTTTTTCTGGCTCATTCAATCTGTAACGCTCATGCATTTTTTGTTAGTGAATGGATTTGCAGCTGCAGAATTATTACACTCAGTAGTCATGTAGAGAATGTGTTGAACAACATATCCAACTCTCAGGACTTCATCACTGTGTACAGCCTGTTATGCAAATATACATACACTCAATATGATGTTCCTGGAGTGATAGAATGTATATGATAGAATAGAGGTGAGAGACAGGCAATAGAATGGTGAGCACTTAGTAGTAGTATTCAGGAGAGTGGTAGGTGATGATAGTATGCAGATAGGTTTTAGCAATCATGTATAGTAACAGGTGGTAGGGGACAGCAGATGAAGTATGCAAGAGAGAGTAACTTAGTGCAATGATAGGTGATGGTAGTCCTAAGAGCTAGCAATCTATGCAGATGATAGAAATAGCTTAGATAGTAATAGTCTCTTTAGTATGCAGTAGTAGATAGTGAAAGTTAGGTTGAGGAAGGAATCCCCTGCGGGGTACTTATCACTAGATGGGTTAGTAGTAGCAAGGTCCAAGAGTAATGGAGTAATCCGGTAGCGAGATACTGGATCGGTAGCGAGGTTCCGGTCTTGTTCAGGCAAGGGGAATAGCTTGAAGCTCCGGCAGCATTGGACAAGACAAGTCAACATGCGGTTTGAACGAGCAATGAGTGAGAGAAAGCCGGCGATTGAAATAGCCGCTCATAGCAGCGCCCGGCGATGACGTCATTGCCCTTAAAGGTGTATGCATTCCATTTGGATAGCAAGATGGGACGCAATATTAAGAGAGAAATGTGGAAATAAGGGTACCAGAGGTACCAGAACATTACAATAATCTAGAGGAGGGGATATCTAGTACAATCTCAGTATTTGCAGATTATACTAAATTAGGCTTGCCAATATATTCTATGCAGGATGTGGAAACCTTGCAAGCGGACCTGAACAAAATAACGGGGTGGGCAACTACATGGCAGATGAGATTTAATGTTGAAAAATGTAAAGTAATGCACTTGGGGGCCAGAAACCAGAAAGCATGCTACTCACTAGGGGGGGAACCTCTGGGTGAGTCTAGGATGGAAAAGGACTTGGGGGTACTGGTAGACAACAGGCTTGGCAGTGGCATGCAATGCCAAGCCGCCGCAAGCAAAGCCAACAGAATACTGGGATGTATAAAAAAGGGGATTCACTCCAGAAATAAAGAGATTATTCTTCCACTCTACAAGACTCTGGTCCGGCCACATCTGGAGTATGTGTATGGTGTGAAAAATCGGCGCTAATTCAAATCATAAATAAATGTGATACACTCTGTGACAATAACGATGTCCACCACTGTGGATAGTGCTCTATATGATAAAACCTGATGCAAAAATGTCGAAGTAAAATCAATCCTCAATGTAAAACTGTAAAAGCGAGCCTATACACAAAAGATCTTCAGTGGATGACTCTGAAAAGACTGTGCATAAATAAAGTCCTCAAAAAAATATATATATATAATGCAATCACAAAATCAATGCAATAGATGAAAAAGGGTGATGATCAATGTAATCGTTGATGACCGATATGTGATGAAAAAATTCCTGAAAATATTTCATAAAACAATTCATAAAAAAAGTTGTGTATAAAAATATAAGTGTCTGAGAAAATCCCACAGTGTCCAATATACAATCAAAGATGAATGAAATAAATCTTCAAAGGATCAACCAATCGTAAAATATAACATCAATAATCTGGATATCGATCCAATCTCCAACAAACAGGTGTGTAGTGGCCGCTTACCTCCCATACACACTATCTGCACATGTGTGTAATCCAAACAAGCCGATTGCTTTCCTTTGAACTGGGCTTCCGACCTCTCTCCTCTCTTGCAGGCATGTAATCACTGATGTTCACAGTACATCGATCTCCCAATCCAGTAACGATCTTCAGCTGCACAATATGCTCCCTCCAAGCCGTTCCGCCTCATAGGATATAAAATGAGACGCTCATGGTGCAGTAACTTCAAAACCAGTTTAATTACAATAAAAGATACACTTACAATCAAATAGCAACAAACGAGCAAAAGCAATACACTGTAGAACCTCCTGCTACGGCCGTAAACACGGAGGTGACGTCACCCGGCTCTTCCCGACGCGCGTTGCGTCACTACCCACGTGACTTTTTCAAGGGATCAAGGGATCCCTTGAAAAAGTCACGTGGGTAGTGACGCAACGCGCGTCGGGAAGAGCCGGGTGACGTCACCTCCGTGTTTACGGCCGTAGCCGGAGGTTCTACAGTGTATTGCTTTTGCTCGTTTGTTGCTATTTGATTGTAAGTGTATCTTTTATTGTAATTAAACTGGTTTTGAAGTTACTGCACCATGAGCGTCTCATTTTATATCCTATGAGGCGGAACGGCTTGGAGGGAGCATATTGTGCAGCTGAAGATCTTTACTGGATTGGGAGATCGATGTACTGTGAACATCAGTGATTACATGCCTGCAAGAGAGGAGAGAGGTCGGAAGCCCAGTTCAAAGGAAAGCAATCGGCTTGTTTGGATTACACACATGTGCAGATAGTGTGTATGGGAGGTAAGCGGCCACTACACACCTGTTTGTTGGAGATTGGATCGATATCCAGATTATTGATGTTATATTTTACGATTGGTTGATCCTTTGAAGATTTATTTCATTCATCTTTGATTGTATATTGGACACTGTGGGATTTTCTCAGACACTTATATTTTTATACACAACTTTTTTTATGAATTGTTTTATGAAATATTTTCAGGAATTTTTTCATCACATATCGGTCATCAACGATTACATTGATCATCACCCTTTTTCATCTATTGCATTGATTTTGTGATTGCATTATATATATATATTTTTTTGAGGACTTTATTTATGCACAGTCTTTTCAGAGTCATCCACTGAAGATCTTTTGTGTATAGGCTCGCTTTTACAGTTTTACATTGAGGATTGATTTTACTTCGACATTTTTGCATCAGGTTTTATCATATAGAGCACTATCCACAGTGGTGGACATCGTTATTGTCACAGAGTGTATCACATTTATTTATGATTTGAATTAGCGCCGATTTTTCACACCATACACGTACCAATTCACGGTGGGGACACCGATTTAGATTGGCAGCTTTTTCTACATTTTTTTTTTTTTTTTTATTTATTTGATATTTTGGAATTGATTTACTCCTATCAAACCCCTCTGGGTAGCGCATTGATCCTCTTATTTATTTACACATCTGGAGTATGCTGTCCAGTTTTGGGCACCAGTCCTCAGGAAGGATGTGCTGGAACTGGAGAAAGTCCAGAGAAGGGCAACAAAAATAATTAGGGGAATGGAGGACATCAGCTATGAGGAAAGACTACAAGCACTGAACCTGTTCTCTCTGGAGAAGAGACGATTGAGGGGGGATATGATATCAATGTACAAATACTGTACTGGCGACCCTAGCATAAGGAACAAACTATTCAGAGAGAGGAGATACAATAAGACACGTGGCCACTCACTAAAACTTGAGGAAAGGCGGTTTAACCTTAAAGTGCGTAAGGGGTTCTTCACTGTAAGAGCGGTAAGGATGTGTAATTCTCTTCCACAAGCAGTCGTATCAGCAGGGAGCATTGATAGTTTCAAAAAACTATTAGATGGACACCTTAAAGACCACAACATACAGGGGTATACAATGTATGGTTAAAAGCAAACACACACACACATCATAGGTTGAACTGGATGGACTGATGTCTTTTTTCAACCTCACTAACTATGTAACTATGTAACTATATAAGGTAATTTAGTTATTGGTTTAATGTTGTTTTTCTCTAGCACTTATTTAAATAAATATGCCCCACAAATATTCCTTATGGGCATTCCATGGTGTAAACAGATTTTCTACTGACCCAGCATTATTGGCAAAAAAAAGCCTGCAGATGCTTTGAGGAAATAGGATGGTACTGTGGTGACTGGTGAATGTAGTTGAGAAAACATCTCCAAACATACATTGGAGAAGTACGCTCTTGATTGCTAGAGAAATTGGAGCATGGTGGGACCACGTAATATCATGAAAAGAGGAGGATGAGACCTTCTGTAAGAGACGTTTATCCACAAAAAACATGTCAATTCTGGAATAGGTCAAATGGCTTGTAGAGAAAAAGGTGAAGTCCCTCTAACTTGTTTTCTGTCATCTCCAGACATCGAACAGGTCCACTGAGTGGAGGAACCACTGCAAGGAGTTTAAATGTGGTTTAGCAAGTGTTGTGGAGTCCTTCTGCGAGTCTATAACACAGTTATAATCTATGCAGAAGAGTGGCGATCTTTCCCTAACTGCCAAAATTGTCTTGTGAACTTGTTTAATACCTTCCCGACTGCCCGCCCCAATTTACTGTGGCAGGCTGGCTCTCCTGCACGAACCGACATAGCCTTCTTTTTTGTTTATAGAGAAAAAATAAAAATCACACAGGTGATTAAATACCATCAAAAAAAGCTCTATTTGTGGGGAAAAAAGGACATCAATTTTATTTTGGTGCAGTGTTGCACGACTACGCAATTTTCTGTTAAAGTAACACAGTGCCGTATCGCAAAAAATAGCCTGGTCATTAGGGGGCAAATCTTTCTGGTGCAGAAGTGGTTAAGGAAACAAATTGGGTGAGAGTTTGGGGCATAGATGTTCACTGGTGTGAATAGTCTGGAGTTGATGGAACATATCAAGATAATATATCTGCCCTCCTGGTCTATATACAAGTTTTTTAGGATGAAAAACAGTGAGTTCCTAACAGCTATAAGGACACCTCTTTTTTAACCAGTGCATTAGCCATGATGATAGTGGAGAATCACTTGTTGGAGCATTTGGGAGGAGAGGACGCTTGAAAAGGTATCTCCTGTACACATAAAATATCACATTGAAGCAAATAAGCTCCGCGTCAAAGAGAAGAACGCTTGGCTGGGTGGTTCAACCATGTGCATTTATGGATGCTATTTTGAAACCCATTGTGAGTATTCAGAGAGACAAAGGGTGGTTGAAGTGGAGTTTCCTAAGACAGGAATTGTATTAACCAAAATAATGACATAATGTGATGTCACATTCAGCCCTGAGGACTGTGTCTCTGTGAACACTGTGCTGAATAAATTAGACATAGGACCAAACACAAAGGATAACATTCCCAATAGGGGAACTAGAATGAAGAGGGTAAATGTAAAAAGCAAGGATCCAACATTGATCCTGGTGCATCTTACATAGCACATGACAGTATGAGGGGTCTCGAGCTATGATGGTCATATTTGCGCCACCTTTGGGATCTTAAGTGAAAGCTGAAGTTGATATAGTTTTCTTGAATTTCTTTTTGTAGGAAAATACTTGCTATTCCGTTGACACATGGGCAGGAGGAGTGGAATTCAGGCCAGGAGAAGTAGCCTCCGGAGGGATACCTCTTTGCCTCAGAAACTGCAGACCCTCTCAGCGTGGAGAGTTTGACTGTTGTTCTATTAAACGTGAACAGGGGATGGTTAGGGTACAGCCACTTGAATGGGATACGGTGTTTGTGAAGAGCTTTGGTCACCATCAGCATGTTTTTCCCCAGCTGCATGGTGTAGCGGGAAAGGTCTGAAAACATTTTCAAAGTTACATAAGGTGAAGGCACAGACTCCTGATTCCTAAAGAGCACTAGGACTTGTTCTTTAATATGAAAGAAGCGGACTCCGGGAATCACGTCTCTCGGGATGTTAGCTGGAAGATGAGACAGACGCGGGAGATGATGGATTCTATCTACGACCTGTTCCATTGCAGGTACATTTGGGAGGATAGCACAGAGCAACTGCTGGAATAAAGTGGGTAGTTGATCTGGAAACACCCACTCTAGAATCCCTCTTATTTTAGGTTGTTCAGTCTGGATCTGTCCTCCAGGTCCGCTATTTTAGCTTTAAGCCAAGCAACATCTTCTCCCCTTTCAGTAATCAGGTCAACCAAAACATTAAAGGAGGAGGCAAATTCTTCCATATTTGTCTCTACTAGGGATGATCAAACGGTTCGGGTCGACCATCGGTTCGACCCGAACATTGACTGTTCGAAATTCGGCCGAATTTCGAACTTTTTGCTGAAAAAGTTCGGAATTCGGCAACCAGAACTGACCAAAATGCAATGGGACAGGAACTGGGCTTTAAAAGTTGGAGTGACTAGGGGGTCCAGAGGCCAATCAGTAGTGAATACGCCAACCAGTATATAACATAGCCCCGCCAAATCTCTAGCATTGTAATACAGGGACGTGGAAGAGAATAGAAGCAGTTCTGTTACTCCTGCTTCAAAGTGTCATTTAGCAATTATTAGTGTGAGGAAAGGGATATCTAGTGTAGTTAGGGTACTATTTTCCACTATAGTTAGATTTAATAATCTAGTTTCTGTAGGGAAAGTGTTAAGTGTAAGGGTGACTGTTGTGTAGTGTAGGATTAACTGACTCTGACTGCTATGGCAGGGTGACCAAACCCTTCCATGTCAGGGTGACCGCCATAGAAAGCCATAGAAAAAAGATAGTTTCTATTAGAATTGCAATAGAGCAGGATAGTGGCTTCGCTCCTATCACACCTGGCCGTTTTTGTAGCAGGCGTTTATTTGGGCTTTTTTGTGGACGTGTTTGGAGGCAGGAATGACATCTGAACTTCTGTGTAGGGGTATATATACACACATGTATGTATATATACACATACACATATATAGGTGTGAAAGTAGCAGAACCCAATGCCAGCGCTAATGAAATAATTAACAGGCATAGGACTTCGCTCCTATCACACCTATATATGTGTAAGTGTAAAATACATATAAGTGTGTGTGTATATATACCCCTATACAGAAGTTCAGATGTCATTCCTGCCTCCAAAGACGCCCAAAAAATGCCCAAAAAAACGCCTGCTACAAAAACGCCCAGGTGTGTTGTTACAGGCGTTTTTTTGGGCATTTTCTGCCTATGACCCAGAACCCTAGGCACTTTTTAGGGGCATTTATTGGGTTTTAGGGCTTCAAAATGGTGTTTTTTGATTACCGAAGTTCGGGTTCCATTGATTTCAATGGGGTTCTGAAATCCGGGCTGAACTTTCAGGAAGTTCGGGTGTTCTGGTCGAACCGAACTTTTTAAAAGTTCGATCATCCCTAGTCTCTACATAGTCTATCCGTTCACCTAAATTATCCACATCAGCCCTAACTCTCTGTAGTGAAGAAGTTATGTCAGCTGGTAAAAAGGACCACAGTGACAGCAGCATTTCCTTCATAGTAGAGTCTAAGATAGGTGTACTGGTGGTGGGGAAGTCTTCTATTTATTTATTTATTTCAGGAACTTATATAGCTCTGTCAATTTACGCAGCGCTTTACATATACATTGCACATTCACATCAGTCCCTGCCATCAAGGAGCTTACAATCTAAGGTCCCTAACTCACATTCATACATACATAGTAGGGCCAATTTTATACAGGATCCAATTAACCTACCAGCATGTCTTTGGAATGTAGGAGGAAACGAGAGTACCCGAGGAAACCCATGCAGGCACAGGGAGAACATGCAAACTCCAGGCAGGTAGTGTCGTGGTTGGGATTCGAACCAGCAACCCTCTTGCTGCTAGGTGAAAGTGCTAACCACTACACCACTGTGCCGCCCTTCTATGGGGTTTCTGTGGGTAGCAGAGTCCTCCAAAGTATCATATTGGTCACTCATTTCCACCTGTGCACCCCATGACATGTCTGGGGCTGATGTCATCATCCGCGGCTTGGATTTCCCTTGGCTCCTATGAGAAGAGGTAGAGGACCCTGATGTGGATGGAGAGTGTACAGCGGGAGACCTGTGGCTCCCCTGAAATGTAGCTGCAGTTGCCATTTGGGATGCGCTTGGCTTACGGTGGCAGCCATTTTGTTGAGACCTCTGGGAGCTGCGGCCAGCACCATCTTGCTGTAGACTGTGGCCAGCGGGCATGAAGAAAGTCGAGACTTTCTGTGGCTGTGCCCGGTTTTTACATTTACAGGACATTGCAATGGGGCGAGGGATGTCTAGCGGTGGGATATCTCACTGCTGGCGATGTCGCCGCAGCCTGTGCAGATGATAGGTCCTGGCGGTGGACCAAAGCTCAATTAGGAAGCGGCCATCTTGGGTCGCATTCGACACGCTCCTGATCACAATGTATTTTTGTTGCAGTTACTTGAATTTTAGCTGCCACCTATTGTCTGGGACCTACAGTATATCTGGGGGGTGGGAACAAGACATTTTTTCCTGAGGGGACCTCTTAAAATACCTGAGCCACATTTTATCATAACACAGGTACATTGATAATGTTTTCTTTTTTTTTTTTTTTTTTTGACAAATACCTAATATGAATGATTAAATAATAACAAAACATTTAGCATAGTCAAATATGAACACAGAAGATATGCTGAAACATACCGTCGAGACTTTCTGTGGCTGTGCCCGGTTTTTACATTTACAGGACATTGCAATGGGGCGAGGGATGTCTAGCGGTGGGATATCTCACTGCTGGCGATGTCGCCGCAGCCTGTGCAGATGATAGGTCCTGGCGGTGGACCAAAGCTCAATTAGGAAGCGGCCATCTTGGGTCGCATTCGACACGCTCCTGATCACAATGTATTTTTGTTGCAGTTACTTGAATTTTAGCTGCCACCTATTGTCTGGGACCTACAGTATATCTGGGGGGTGGGAACAAGACATTTTTTCCTGAGGGGACCTCTTAAAATACCTGAGCCACATTTTATCATAACACAGGTACATTGATAATGTTTTCTTTTTTTTTTTTTTTTTTTGACAAATACCTAATATGAATGATTAAATAATAACAAAACATTTAGCATAGTCAAATATGAACACAGAAGATATGCTGAAACATACCGTAAACAAACAAACAATATATATCAAAATGTCAAAATATCACCAATTGCAGCTCGCACCAAAAAGTGATTTCACTTTACTCATACAATAGGAATGCATATACATGAGCTACAGCACAACCTATTTGCCCAACCCAACTTCTTAGCAAAAATATCCAACCAAATGAGTCCAAAATAAAATAAACATGCAGTAAAAAGTCAGTTGACGGGTGTACTCCGGTGATTATTAGTCAAGAACCATATGCACTTGTGCCCCCACTCAGGCCTTAGATCACATGGTTTCCGGACTATGATCTTCTACTCCACCACCCTCCGCTAATGTGGGCAATCGCACATGCAAAATAATAAAGACCAGTAGGGCTCTCCTCACATATAGGACAATTTATTTAAAAATATAAAAGCATACAATCACAAATATGAGCACACACTGTGCTAGGTACATGGCCTGGTACATAGATAGTAGGATACATCATCCAAGGCTGTGCCGACCACAAGGTGACCATTACAAGACCACACTGGTGTAGTTCCGTGTAGGACCTACTGAGGAAGTTTGCAGGTCAGGCATAATGCCTATACAGTCAGGTCCATAAATATTGGGACATCGACACAATTCTAATCTTTTTGGCTCTATACACCACCACAATTGATTTGAAATGAAATTAACTGCAGACTTTCAGCTTTAATTTGAGGGTATTTACATCCAAATCAGGTGAACGGTGTAGGAATTACAATAGTTTGTATATTTGCCTCCCACTTTTTAAGGGACCAAAAGTAATGGGACAATTGGCTGTTCAGCTGTTCCATGGCCAGGTGTGTGTTATTCCCTCATTATCCCATTTACAAGGAGAAGATAAAAGGTCCAGAGTTAATTTCAAGTGTGCTTTTTACATTTGGAATCTGTTGCTATTAACTCTCAATATGATATCCAAAGAGCTGTCACTATCAGTGAAGCAAGCCATCATTAGGCTGAAAAAATAAAACAAACCCATCAGAGAGATAGCAAAAACATTAGGTGTGGCCGAATGTTTGGAACATCATTAAAAATAAAGAAGGCACCGGTGAGCTCAGCAACATCAAAAGACCCGGAAGACCACGGAAAACAACTGTGGTGGATGACCGAAGAATTCTTTCCCTGGTGAAGAAAACACCCTTCACAACAGTTGGCCAGATCAAGAACACTCTGCAGGAGGTAGGTGTATGTGTGTTAAAGTCAACAATCAAGAGAAGTCTTCACCAGAGTAAATACAGAGGGTTCACCACAAATATGTAAACCATTGGTGAGCCTCAAAAACAGGAAGGCCAGATTAGAGTTTGCCAAACAACATCTAAAAACAACATCCTATGGACAGATGAGACCAAGATCAACTTGTACCAGAGTGATGGGAAGAGAAGAGTATGGAGAAGGAAAGGAACTGCTCATGATCCAAAGCATACCACCTCATCAGTGAAGCATGGTGGTGGTAGTGTCATGGCGTGGGCATCAGTATGGCTGCCAATGGAACTGGTCCTCTTGTATTTATTGATGATGTGACTGCTGACAAAAGAAGCAGGATGAATTCTGAAGTGTTTTGGGCAATATTATCTGCTCATATTCAGCCAAATCCTTCAGAACTCATTGGACGGGGCTTCACAGTGCAGATGGACAATGACCCAAAACATACTGTGAAAGCAACCAAATGGAAAGAAGTGGAATGTTATGCAATGGCCAAGTCTATCACCTGACCTGAATCCGATTGAGCATACGTTTCACTTGCTGAAGACAAAACTGAAGGGAAAATGCCCCAAGAACAAGCAGGAACTGAAGACAGTTGCAGTAGAGGCCTGACAGTGCATCACCAGGGATGAAACCCAGCATCTAGTGATGTCTATGCGTTCCAGACTTCAGGCTGTAATTGACTAAAAAGGATTTGCAACCAAGTATTAAAAAGTGAAAGTTTGATTTATGATTGTTAATCTGTCCCATTACTTTTGGTCCCTTAAAAAGTGGGAGGCACATATACAAACTGTTGTAATTCCTACACCATTTACCTGACTTGGATGTAAATACCCTCAAATTAAAGCTGAAAGTTTGCAGTTAAAGCACATCTTGTTTGTTTCATTTCAAATCCATTGTGGTGGTGTATAGAGCCAAAAAGATTAGAATTGTGTTGATGTCCCAATATTTATGGACCTGGCTGTAGGAGCAGAGTTACGCCAATGCGGCCTTGTGGTAATAGATTTTATATACTATATATTATATGGATACAATTTATACTGTTTTATTTGTTGTTGTTGTTGTTGTTGTATTATATGATGGTGTGGAACCTTCCCCCGGTTAGGGTAGGATGTTCCACCTCCCTCTTCCAGGGGCCACTGTTTTGTTCTCTCTTCAGGTATGGCAGGTATGCAAGGAAACACACAGACTGGGCTGGGAAAAGGAGCAGGGGGGGGCGCGTGGCCAGAACACTACAGGAATGGCCGCACATTGACACGGCTATGTCTACATGCAGCATTTTGGTGCATACAGCGAGGGCAAGTCCTGCAAATTCACTGCAAATTTCCCCACACAGCCGCCCGAACACCCAGGAGTGAGGCAAACCTTGCAAAATTACAGAATTCTTCCCTCTTCTGCAGTGGCCCTTAAGCCAATATGGCGCTGGCTGACACAGCACCCTGCTTTCCAGCATGGCTGCAGGGGGGAGATTAACACTCACTAACCAGTAGAGGATTGCAGCTCTTCCGGGAGGGAGAAGGCTCTGGATCCCAGGCACCCTCTGCAACCAGCAGTCCTGCTAAATCCAGACCCAGGCTAGCAAACACTTCTAAGGAGGTAAGCCTTTCCCAGTCTCTCATCGATACATGCAGTGAGACTCAGAGTGCATTCAAAACCATCCCTACATTAAATCAACCAGTGGTAGACACCACATTAAATGCTTCTCTATTTACAAAAATCCATACGCTCTGGTTTCCTTGGCATGGTCCACCAATTTTAAGCTGAAGTTCACCACATAGGGGACAGAATCAATCACCTAGAATCTAAAATGGGTGAATTTGCCTGCACCTTTAATGAACTAGCGGATGCCCATAATGACAAGGAGGAAGAGGTGGAGAGGCTCAGGGCCAAGGTGGCCGACTTGGAGGACCTTTCCAGATGGAAAAATGTGAAAATATGTAGCATACATGAATCGGTTAAACCTCATGACTTGAGAGCATACTTTACTAAATTGATGCCTGGCCTAATGCCAGAGGTTCCTTCCTCAGAATTAATTGTTGACCGCATCCATAAATTGCCAAACCACCTAATCTGGCAGCAAAAGTCCCAAGAGACACTCTTATCCGCATCCACTTCTACTATGTTAAGGAGAAATTCCTCTGGATAACCATGAACATGGCTGCAATTCCCAAACAATATGCAGGTCTCTCATTCTGATTTGTCACAATATACGCTGAATCAACGTACAAATCTATTTACCATTACAAAGCCCCTCCGTAACTACTGCATTGCATATAAATGGGGCAACCCGACAAAAATGTAATAATAAAAAGTATTCCGCGCTACGAACCATTAATAAGGGAGTGAAAAAATTATTATTGTATTAAATATTAAGCTGCTGCCCCCACTAAGACTACTGCTGGCAGAGTCGGGAATATGAATTGTGGTTGTAAACATGCTTCACATCCAGAGTTGTCCTCCTGTATACTCATCTTCTCCTCCAGATCTCTCACATGCAGAGATAATATTAGTGGGCATATCCCATAGTGTAATAACATTTACAATTTTCCTTTTTTTAAAAGTCGCCTAATATTGCACTTACATTTTTTTTTTTAAAGAAATAGTTTGCATTTAAAAGCAGGAAGTCCGGGACTATCCTGCGTTCCACAGCTTCAAAACCGGATATGACGCAATGACGCTGGAAAGCTCTGCCCTACGCTTTTCGTCACACTGATGTCATCGGGAGCAGCTGCATGTAAAGCATGTGTACAGCCACATTAGTGCTGGGAATGCGAGTATACCCCAAAGGGGCAAAGGCTTCTGGTGAGTAAGGTTAACACATGGGGAGCACGTGTGAATACCACCGACCCACTACGAGACTTAAATATTTTTATCATCGTTTTTCAACACATATGTTTTAGGACTTTATTTTTTCAATAGGTATTGCCGATTAGTGTTTGTCATCTTATTTGACACAGGACTTGTCAAGACTTTATATAATTTTATTTGATGTATATATATTAATTTTTTTGCATATACATTATCTGTTTGAATTGGATGCACAGTTTTTCAGGATGTCATAAGCATGTGATTTGATTGTACACTTGATGTAAATTCATGAATTTGTAAATTATTTATCTTAACTTAGTCACTTAACTAACCAAAAGCAGTGACACACCCACCTATAATAAAATTATTCAATAACCCGACAAAACTATCAATCACCAAAGATGTAAAGCACCAGTGGAACATCCTGGATCCCCAAGATCACCCTAATCAGCCTCCTACACTCCCAAGGCATTTGAATGCCCAATGGCAAGAAACAAGCCATAATGAAGAGATGATTACTTGATCTTCCCCTGTTTTTCCGTATATTCCTTGCTCCACAATTGCCTCCTGGATGCGGTACTCTGCTGTTTTCCCCCATACTAATAGTCATGGTTTCTCTGATTATATTTTTTATATATTTATACTGCTGAACCTCATTTGAAGCGTTCACAAGTTTTTTTGTTTTTTTTTTCACTGCAACCAATCACCTGGAACCTGCTGGACTGTGTATCCCTGCTCCCATCTCCAACTGGCAATTCCACGCCGGACAGCGCAACTGTGAAGTACTGTGACTAATCTTTACTGTTAGACCTCTTTTGCCATAAAAGCCAAATTTAAAACAACACTACCCAGCAGTCATGCACTTTAAAATTACTTCCTTTAATATGAAAGGGCTAACAGCCCAAACAAAAAACGCTCCCTATAGTCCGAGGTCAACAAGCTCCACAGTGACATTGTTTGCCTAAAAGAAACACACTTCAGTAAAGACAACGCACCAAAGTTTACTCATACATAAATGCTTTCTGTACATTTTTTTTCTAACACTGCTAAGAAAAAACTAGGGGTCCTATTTGCAATTAAAGACACTGTCACATTTCAACCACTAAATATTACCATTGATGAACTTGCTTGCTACATCCTCCTTGTATGTGAGATCAATCACATCACATACACAATCATAAACCTTTATGCACCCAACTCAAGGCAAATCACCTTCCTCAACAAAGTGTGGAGAAACGTTCAGAAGACGAGGAAAGGCAATCTTCTTACGTGTGGGGACTTTAATACCATTCCCGACTGCACATTTGATGTATCAGGCCTGGCACTAAAACAAGCAAGATCTATGACCCTGTTAGGCTTCCTCAAGTCTACAGAACTGTATGATATTTGGAGATACCAGCACTCCACAGAAAGAGATTTTACGTTCTTTCCACACTCTGGAGTACACATAAAGCATATGTCAGGGGGGTCATGCTTAAATAAAGTGCACGTGATAAGCGCTAGAGGACAAAGCAACTTGATACACTACTAACTACTATTTCCCCACTTAAGGAAGAAAACTAAGGACAAATCCTACACCTAAGATTGGAAATGTATGAGATGACTCCGCTTCCCACCAAACCACATCTGAATTGTATTTCTGCCTTCTTAAACTCCTTTAATTTACCAAAACTATCGAGCGACCATGTACAAGTGCTTAATGCCCCCATCTCTGACAAGGAGCTCAGGAAAGCCATAGCATCTCTCCTAAACAACAAAGCACCTGGGCCTAACGGCTTTTCAGCCAAATATTACAAATTATTTTCTTCACATCTTATCCTCTACCTACAGAACACCTTCAATGCTACTGTGTTCCCTGGCTTATTTCCATCAGAAATGCTCTCAGCAACTATTGGAACTCTTCCAAAGCCAGGGAAGGAGTCGGAAATTACCCCAAAATCTCCTCCCCATATTACTATTTAACACTGACCTTAAACTGTATGCAAAAATCATAGCTACTAGACTAGCCCCAATTATGTCAGAATGGATACACCCTGATCAAGCTAGCTTTATCTCGGGATGACAAGCCCCAGGCACCACCTGTAGAATTATTTATTAGATACATCTTGCTGATTCCTCTAAAACTCCATCTATTTTCCTGGCCCTGGACTCTGAAAAGGCCTTTGATAGAATCCACTGGGGATATCTACGTCAAACCTTATTAAAATTTGGTCTCCAGGGCTCCATTCTGTCGGCCATTATGGCACCATATTCATCTCCTTTAGCAAGCTTATTTACTGATGATATGATGTCCGATAAATTTCAAATAACGAATGGCACATGCCAAGGCTGCCCACTATCCCCTTTATTTTTACACTTCTGATGGAACCTGTGGCACAAACAAATCAGGGATTGCAATACTATATCGGGAATTCCAGTCAGAGGTAAGGAACATAAAATAAGCCTGTTCACAGATGACGTAATTTTGTCTATATCTGATCTGGCTTCTTCCCTGCCCGAAGTGTACAAAATTTTGACAGCAGTTAATACGTTTTGTTTTACAAGTTAACGAGACTAAATATAATGTCTTGAGTATTGGATTGAACAAGCACACTAAAGACCACTTAAAACAGTTTTTTCCCTTTCAATGGGTTTTTACCTCCATGTCATATTTGGGAATTTCCTTGACCCCAACTACTTCTAACCTATACAAGGTAAAACACCTACCCCTACCATCATCATGCAAATAAGAATTGGACAGGTTGAGTAAATATTACCTCACTTGGTCAAACAGGAAGGCTGTTTTTAAAAGGCTGATATTAGAGCCCTACCAATCCAAGTGCCTGCCTCCTTTTTTTGGGTCCCTAAAGTAAATCCTGTCAGTTTTTTTTTGGCAGGGTAAGAAACCTAGATGTCCCTACTTTACCCTCATCATACTTAAAAAAGCAGGTGGGATGGGCTTCCCCAATCTGTATGACTATTTCATGGCTGTCATATTAGACCAGATTTAACAGTGGTTATCTCCTACTGTGATTAAACTCTGGAGGAACATTAAATAACACTTTGTTTCCACTGAAGATCTTAAAACTCTCCTCCAAGCCCAATCATTTCCCAAACCTCCTAACAACATCCTACAATTACTGCAGCATTGGAGGCCTGGAAATATTTCCTCACTTCGAATATTACATTAATGCACTCATTTAAAATCCCAATCCCCTAAGAAATAACGGAATTTTTGTAAAATATTACCGTAAAATTCCTTTCTCTGAGTCCTCCGACAGTCGCCGCCCCTTCACACAGTCTTCACCAATGGGTATTGACCTTTGCTCCGCAGGAGTAGCTAGGCACAAGATTTGTTAATAACAAAAGCTTTTAGCATAGACACACCCCTAGGGGCTGTCCCACTAGTCAATACCTCCCTGCACCAGCATTCCCAACTCAGTTTGGTAGCATAGCAGTAAGAGTACACAAAAACCCCAAAGTTTTCTCTTACATCCTCCGACAGTCGCCGCCCCTTCACACAGTCTTCACCAATGGGATGTCCCAAAGCAGTGTAGACATGAGGGGTGGGAGACGAAGCCGCAGAAGAAGCAACGCAGTACCCACATCAGAGAAAGGAACCTTACGCACAGTAAGAGAACCAGCTGGGCAACAGGAAACGTGCTCAACAGGAGCAACAACCCAGGAACACAAGTAACCCAGGGGTGAAAACACCCCAACAACCAAAAAACCCATAAACAAGGGTTCCTATGGCACTGCCGCACTGAGATCTCATGGCCAAAGGAGGCATCGGCTGATGCCTAAGCATTCACCTTATAAAAAGTGGAGAAAGTGTGCACGGACAACCAAGGCGCGGCCGCGCACACCTGGGCCACCGAGGCCCGAAACCGGAAGACCCCAGACGAACTCAGAGATTAGGTAGAGTGCGCCTTAACAGGGAAGGGTGGAACCCATTCCTGCAAGTATAGGCCAGTATAATAACCCGTCAGAGCCATTCGGCAATGGTTGCGCAGACTCCGCCAAGCCCTTCCGAGGACCCTCAGGAAGGACAAAGAGGGAATCCGACTCGCGAAAGAAACAGAGGACGACAGGTGAACACTGATCGCTCAGACAAAATCCAAGGAATGCAAAGCAACCCCCTTAGGATGCCCAGGCTTTGCACAGAGCAGAAGCACGACAACGTCCTCAACAAGGTGAAAGTCAGAGACCACCTTAGGGAGGAAGGACGGGTGAGGTCGCAAGACCACCTTACCCTTGTGAACCACCGAGTAGGGAGAGTGGCAGGACAGTGCCGCCAACACTGACACCCAGCGAGCCGAAGCGATCGAAGCGATCGCCACTAAAAAAGGCAACCTGACCAGACAGCAGAGGCAACGATATCCCCCTGATGTAGTCAAAGGGGACACGCTGCAATACGGACAGAACCAAGTTCAAGTCCCACGGAGGCAAGGGCTCCCCCCGAGGGGGGCCAAGAGACGCACACCTCGAACAAGGGTGCGAATGAGGAATGAGACCCCATAGGGCGCTGAACAAGAACAGCCAGTGCAGAAACCTGGCCTGGTATCGCGGCCAGCGCCAAACGCTGGTCCACACCAATCTGAAAGAAAGCCAACACTCTCGACACCGAGCATGAGCGAGGGGGGAACCCCCTGGACACACACCAGGTAAAGTATGCTTTTCAAGTACGGTAACAAATATTACCAGACGAGGCTTTTCCAGCCTTGATTAGAGCAGGAATGACCTCAGGGGAGAGACCCCAGTCCACAGGACCCGGCTTCCAACAGCCAGGACATTACAGCCAGCGACTGTAAAGCAGGAATGAAGATCGGTCTACGAGACAGAAGGGCTTCCCGCAGTGGTAGGTGCCTCGGAGGCACGACAGCCAGATGAACGATGTCCGTGTGCCAAGTCCGGAGCCACCGGAAACACCGCGTGCGGTTTTAGGCCAACCTGTGAAGGAACCTGGACCGCAACTCAAGTGGAGAAAAGGCATACATCAGACGATGCTGATGCCAAGGTGCCACTAACGTGTCCGAGGCGGCCTTTTGTCACTTTACGCCAGGGCTGAAGGGGTTAAGGCAGACTCCAGAAGATTTTTGGCGCCGCAAAGGAAAAGAGGCGGGCGCTGAAGATATTGCTGAACGGCTGGACCAATCCCTTGGCAGGGGGAGGGGTCGCTGTTCCTACGCGGAGGAAATTAAACCGCGCTTGTGTGCGCAGTTACCTGGCTGCACGTGTTGGAAGAGTGAGAAGATGGCGCACTTTGGAATTCCCTCTTCTGACCTGAGAGTGTTTGTGCCAGGCATTGGTTCTAGCCCCGCTGGGCTGAAGGAAGCCATCACTGACACCGGGGTGCGGTACACACCTAAAGGGAACCTGGTGCTGTACACGGCTGGAGGCTATGAAGCGATCGGGCTGACATGTGTGAAATGTTCTGGACTGGCTACTAAGTATTCGGACCTGGATCACCTGCGGAAGTTGCGGGGAATCGCTCCTGGAAGTAGCCTCACCAGCCCTATCACCCCGGGTGCTGCAAGTGGACTGGCTCAAATGTGTTGCAACTGCCGATTCCGGACCGGCTCCAGTGGTCACTACTACTGTTGCTCTACCTGCTGAAGCTCTTGTTCTTTCTACTTCTTCAGCTACAGTGACCGCTGCAATGCCGGACATCCCAATGACCTCCCACCGTGGTCGCGGTCGAGGTCGCCTGCTTGCTTTGATGATGGGATCACCGGAAAAGAAATCGCCTGAACCTGGTAAGCCTGATGTGGGAGAGGGTGGCGTACCTGTTGGGACTGTGAGACCAGTGTCTTCCTTGGGAGCAGAGTCAACAGAGTCTGTTGCTATAATTTCCCGGCCTAACCTGCTCCCAGCTGAAGAGTTCTCTGCAGAGTCAGACTCTGATATAATGTCTGACCGAATCTCAGAACTGTTCTCTGACACCGTGTCATTTTGTGAAAATTGGTCTGATAGTGAGACTGAACCGCAAGTTAAGCCTACAAAGGAGGATGTCCATTCACTCAATATTACCTCCAGTATTAGGCCTACCTTGCCTTTGCCTGCAAGTTATGAATCTGGTCCTGCAAGTGTCCTTCCAAGACCAGATAAAGTACATCACTACCATTGGATCATTTGGAAGCCTATTCAACTGCCTGATCCACGATACTACTGGTGATGTGTGAAGCTTGAATTTCTGTGTCAAAATTCTATGGAATACAGCTATGTGATGTCAAGTTTGAAGCTGTATTTGTCTCACCAGAAGCTGTTCCTCTTTTGAAAGTTGCTTTGGGGACACTCCTGTCTGTGCTATGCTACTGCTGGGCTGTACTCTGAATTGCCAGCAGCTACAGGAGGTGCCCTGAAAAGTGACTTGCTGACCTGTTGCTCTTTATTGTCAGTGTGTCTTGCTATGAAAAAGGTGAGGTGAAATTACAAGTGCAGTGGGACTTTGTTGCTATGGAAGTGAATCCGCAAAGTTCATGATGATGATAGTCCTCTGCAATTTTTGTGTGGCTGTGTTGCTTCTGGAAGTAGCCATGCAAACAAGCTCAAGTTAAATACCTGCTGGCCTATGTTTCTGAATTGCCAGCATGCTTCTCATCCAGGGATGAAGATCCTGAGGAGGAGGTTGCACCTTTCTCTGAAGAAGAACTGACCGCTCTTGAACCATCAGGTTCCTCTGTGTTGGAACATGAGGAGGTGGACATTGAAGAATCCTCAGAAGTGCCTGATCCTAGTACCTCTGAGAGCATGCCTCCACGGGAACAGAGGGAAAGGAGAGTCATTCACCCACCTAGGAGACTGACCTATGATCAATTTGGTGAATGTTCGGAAGAAGCTGTTTTTACCTCCAAAAGATCTCCTGACCAGCCTAGCTCTTCCACTGTAGATTTGGTGGGGGACAACCCTAGCTCACCCCCAGGCACATCTGTACAAGCCACCCAAGTTTCGGGGGTCTGTGAGAGATCATGAGAACAAAGTATTGAAGTAGAAAACGTTTGCATTTAAGTTTGTACATAAGGATATTGGGTTTGGCCATTATAATAAGTATAGTTTTTGATGTTCACAGTTTGGTTTACTTTGTGAGTTAATGTTTGTGCACATTTTGTTGCTCTGACCTCACTATATGTTTTTTTTTCTCTTCTCACCTTTTGTTGTATTTTTTTTTTATTTTACAACACAAACTTTAAGATGTAAGTGTTTAGGAAATTGCATGCACATGTGTTTTTTTTTAAAGGAGCACTATATTAAAGCACTAGAAATCAGCACTATATTAACACTGTAGAAATCACTTATTTGTTTATCAATTGCACTTTATCGTTTTACTGTTTGCACTATTTACAGAATACAAACTTGGAAATATTCAGATTGACTTATTTCAGCGAAATGTTAATGTTTTTGTTGTATAATGCCAACCTATGCACTAGGGTACATACTGTTGACCTCTTTGGGGACCAAAGTTTCTCAAGTAGGGGGAGGGTGTAGCGGGGTTAAATATGCCTAAAGATACTGTTTGATATGTGAAAAGGAACTAGGCTCCCTCTAGTGGTAGCTGCATGGAATTTCCCGGGCTGTGACTTCCTTTGGTAAGATGAAGAAACTACATCTCCCATGCTGCTTTGCAAGATCCAGGGTGCACGGCTGCACCGCACGGAACTCTGGGGGAAGCTATTAAAAAGGAAGAGAGAGGCTAAGCCGGGGGGGGCGCCTTTCTGCGCTGGATTCTGAGGAACCAGCGAGCGAGAGTGGAGGACTGATGCTGGATATTGGGCCAAAGCCTCTTAGCCTGGAGGGACGACGTTGAACCGTCCCATCTCAAGCACAAGGCACATTCCTGGAGGTCATACTGCTGTTTGCAGAGACCGGAAGTCATCCGCCAGAAAGACCTCGCGCGGCTGGCATATAGCCAAAGGACTGAGACCGCAGTGGAGCTCGCGAAGGAGAAACTTCTGTTGGTGAGAGGGCACATGCCCAATAACTGACTTTATCTGCCAAAGAGATAGCTTTATCTACAGATAGCGGTAGCGCAACAGGAGGTGATAAACCCTGGGGTTTATCAGTAGGAGACTCATAGACAAACAATAATATCTAAAAAGGAGTCGCCAGAGGCTTACCGCTTTCGCAGAAGCTATTGTTCAGTTACACAGACACCCTGCGGTGACAACTAACAGCTTGCTGTTTTTTTTCTCTCTCTCTTGATCTTCATTTCCTAATTTGGATTACAAATGAGCTCTATTCAATAACCTTGCTAGCGAAGATCAACAAGAAAGAAGAGGACTCTGGGGGAGGGACTCAGATAGGCCTACCTATCTGGTACTGTGTCTAGCCTTAAATGAAGGAGGAGTGTGGGGGTATTTCTTTTATCTTTTTAAAGCTGTTTTAAGTAACCTTTTATGGGCTTGTATGGTATTGTATCTCCCTTACTCAATTTGATACATAGTAAACTAAGTTTTGATTAATTACAATCCTGTGTGCTGTTCCATTGTCTCACCCAGAAGGACTACTGTTAAAGAAGGTAACAAGGTACTGTTGCATATTGAAGTATTGTATTCCAATCTGTGTATCCATTTGATAGTCCAGTCCTATTCTGGGTCAGTTGTGCCTGAGGAGGGATCGAGCCAATTTGATTGGGTTGTTAGGCAGGGAGTAGACCCAATAACATAATCAGCAGCTCCTGCGGGGGTGGTGCTACACGTGGTTGACAATCCTCAGTTTTGTTTGGACTTTTATTAGAGTCATGTTTACAATTAGCTATGCCAGGTGCTTGGCTAAGAACAGAGAGTGAGAGAAACACTGGCTGCAGCTGCTTTCTGTAACTGCTGCCCTGCAATGCTGAACTGGTAAACAGCTACAGTACTATGCTAAAGTTTTAGGCAGGTGTGAAAAATGCTGTAAATTAAGAATGCTTTATTAACAGAAGTGTTAATAGATTATTTTTATCAATTAACAAAATGGAAAGTATTTGAACAGAAGAGAAATCCAAATGAAATCAATATTTGATGTGACCACCCTTTACCTTTAAAATAGCATTAATTCTTCTAGTTTTTGAAGGAACCCAACAGGTAGGTTGTTCCAAACATCTCTGAGAAACAACAAGGGATTGCCACAATCAAAAGAAATCCGGAATTCACTGCAACACTTCACGTTTATTGATCCTTCATGCAAAAGACATCACAGGGAAGGGAACAGTAAAAGTTAACACCGATTGTCTGTGGGTGTAGAATGTCTTAAATCGTTTTGTCTCTTCATGTATTCCCAGGCCAACTCAATGATGTTAAAGTTTTTCTAAAGTCTAATTTTTTGGGGGGTTAAAAAAACAATTATACATACTTAGCTGCTCTGTGCAGTGGTTTTGAACAAAGCAGCGCAGATCCTCCTCTTCTTGGTTCCCTCTTTGGCGCTCCTGGCCCCTCCCCCCTGCCAAGTTCCCACACAGCAAGCAGCTTGCTATGGGGGCACCTGAGCTGACCCCCAGCTCCCTATGTCCATTCAGACACAGAGCCGTGGCCTGGCCCAGTCCCATCCATCTCCTCAACTTTGCTGCTGTCTCAGCCAATGAGGAGGGAGAGTCCCAGACAGCCATGTCTCTCATGCAACATTGCTGGATTATTGAGATGGGGCTCAGATAAGTATTAGGGGGGCTGCTGCACACAGAAGGCTTTTTATCCTAATGCATGAAATGCATTAAGATAAAAAATCTTCTGACTTTGCAACCACTTTAAGATCTGGGGGGACCCAAACCATCACTTCCAGGACCTCTTGTTCTGCTTTACACTAAAGATACTTACTTGCAATAATTTTTATTGAAAAAAGGTCAACAAGAACAAGTTACAATACAAAAGTGAAACAGAAGAGCGACACAATATCCATTTTAAAAGCAAAAGAGATGGTCCACACAGAAGAGGCGCAGAAGAAATGTCAGGGTACCAATAGCAGGAGGGCTCTAGGACCCAGTGTCCGTCAGAATAGGAGAAGGGCTCTAGGACCCAGCAACTCTGTCAGCCCCTTACCTGGGCCTTTATAAGGAAGCCAGCCCTTCTCTAAGTGCTGTTTGATCTTCAGCTTCTACCAACATCCTGTTTCCTGTTTCCTGTGATTCCTGGTTCCTGATTCGGCTTGTTACACCTCCATCTCCAGCTTGCTTCCTGACTTTGACCTCGGCTTGTTTAACGGATCTCCTCTGCCTGCTACCTGTCCAGACCTTGGCTACCACTTGACCTTGTCTCCTCCGCTACCCACCTGGCATCGAACCTCGGCTTGAATCAACCACCCTCTGTCTCAGCGATCCTAAGTACCTGCTTCATCTCACAGGTGCCACCTGCCTGCAGTAACCCCGCAGCACCACAGCGGTATTCCTGAACCCGTTTCTGCAAGCAACTCTGCAGGCGACCTGTGCGACTTTGGGCCTAACTCCTCCTGTCTCATCTCCAGGGGAGTTTGGCACTTAGCTGCAAGGGAAGCCCTCTCTCCATTGGCCTCCAGCACTTGATACCTGATAAGAAAAAGCAAAAAAACAAGTTAGAGGGACAAGGATTCCCAAATGGCATATGTATATGGCATAATAATTCGAGAGGAGAGTGGGTTGCCCACTCTTGTATGTTGAGTCCCTTGAGCTGTATTTGGTGCATGTAAAACAAAACTTATAGTGGGAGACCCCTAAGATTGGATAACAAAGCCCAATTTAGGGACCTGTAGTAAGATAGGATATCGGTAGTACAAGGAATACAGTAGAAATTGAGAAAAAAGCCTAAGAAAAAAAGAAAAGATGTGAAACAAGGAGAAGGGAGAGGACAGTTACCGGAGTAGGAGGTAGGTGGATATATAACATCACATTACAGTGGTAGATGAAGATATGAACACCAGGGTTCCCAGATTATCTCAAAATCTTCCTGTTTTGCTAGGAAGATACTGACAATCTTTTCCTGAGCCATGATCCAGGAGATTTTGCATTTTGGAGCCATTAAGGAAACCAAGGGTAATTTCCATGCATGCGCTTAAGTTATTTTAGTGCCCAACAGTAGGAAATGTACCAATTTCAAGAGAGATTTCGGGCCCTTCGCCGGATTGCTGTGTAGCAAAGCGATTTCCGGTGTTTTAGGTATTGCCACAACAGTAACCCTGTGCATCATTCTGAATACTTTATTTCAAACCCCCTGATATGCGGGCATTCCCACCAAATGTGGAGGAGGGTGCCCTGGTGTCCACAATTGCGGAAGCATAGTGAGGAAGTACCAGGGTACATTTTAGCCAAACGAGTAGGAACAAGATACCGACAGGTGAGGACCTTAACATCGGCTTCTACCAGAGAGGTGTTCAGTATCCCCAAAATGATCTGCTAAAGAGAGCATACCACTCCTTGGTCTCCCAAGTTAAATCTAAGTCTCTTTCCCATAATAAAGCATATTGAGGTTTTTCAGAGGTATTTGTCAGTGCAGTATAGATCAGGGAAATACCACCGCTCTGGACCTGGATTTGAGAACACCAATGTTCATAGGCTGTAAGACAGGGTCGAGTGGCGGTCCCAGTATTCAGTGAGGAAATAAAGTGTCTAATTTGATGTAGCCTGAACCTTTCCGATTGGGGCATTCCTAGTTTGCCAAGACAATGCATGGCAGATAACGGACCATGGGAGGAGATAAAGTGTCCAATCCTGAACAAAACTTTGTTTGTCCACCATTGGAAGGCTTCAATATTTTGTCCAGGGTTGAATCTAGGATTATTGAAAAGGTGTGACAGCAGTCTATATATTGAGGTTAGGGAGGGGTGTTTGTAGAGAGAGTCGCAGAGCACCATGGAATGAGATAAGGTGGGCGACATTATGGGGGTCTCTGTTTTGGGGGTGACCAAATGAGATAATCTATCATGTGATTAGGGATGGATTGCCTTTCAATGTCCTCCCAATCAGGTCTATTTCCCGGAGCATAAATGATAAAGAATTGAGCTAGTTGTGCCGCCTGATAATATTTCCATAGAAGTAAGACTCCCAGACCCCCTTTTGAATGGCTTCTGAAGAGTATACTCTTCGGGCACCGGGAGCCTTTCCCACCCCAAATAAAGCGAGTAATTCTGGAGTGAAATTTTTGGAGACTCGTTTTCACTACTGGTATCGGGAGGGAGAGGAATAGATACAAAATCGTAGGCAGGAGGTTCATCTTAACAGAATGAATCCTTCCCAACCACAAGATATTCCATCTACCCCATTCTACCATTTCAGCTGCCAGTTTTCTATAAAGAGGGGGATAATTCATGTGATGAAGTTGGTTGATGGAAGCAGGGAAGTTAACCCCAAGATAGGGGATGGAGGTGGGGGCCCAATTAAAAGGGAAATTTTACTGAAAGGTTTTAACCATAGAGGATGGAATATTAACATTCAAAGCTACCAATTTAGAGAGATTCACCTGAAGACCCGAAACCCTCCCAAACTTCTCCAGGAGTCTGAGAACATTATGGGTAAAGATGAGGGGGGCAGAGAGAAAGAGGAGTAAGTCATCTGCGAACAGGGCACACTTACGCGCACAGCCACCATAGTTAATTCCATGTATATCGGGGTTATATCTGATGGCTATGGCCAACCTTTTTTATTGCAATTGCAAAAATCAAAGGGGATAGGGGACACCCCTGTCTAGTTCCTTGAAAAATTGGGAAAGCACCTGAGAATTGCCTTTGTAATTTAACCTGGGCACTAGGATTGGAGTAAAGGGCCCTGAGAGTGTGAGTAAAACCAAGACCAAAGCCTCATCTATCCAAAATTTCCAAAATATATGGCCATTCTACAGTGTCAAATGCCTTCTGAAGATCGATTGGGAGCAGGAAGCCTTCCTGAGGTTTCCCTTATCCCAATTGGCCCTCAAGACTGAAATAATGTACACCGCTCTCCTTATCTGATCCGGTCCCTGTCTGCCGGGTATAAAGCCCCCCTGATCCTTATGAATATAGCGCCCTATAAATGCAGACATCCTATTGGCTAAGATTTTAGTTAAAATGTTAGGGTCGTTGTTAATCAGGGAGATCAGCCTATAATTTTTAACATCTGAGCTATCCTTCCCAGGTTTTGGGATAACTGAAATGTAGGCGGTATTAGCTGTAGCCTCGAGGGCAGAACCCTCCCTGAGGGAGTTAAAGAACCGGGCCAAATACAAGCAGAGTACCAAACCTCTTGTAATAACAAGATGAGAACCAATCCGGGCCGAGGGCTGACTCCTTCTTCAAATGCTTAATCACTCCCAACACTTCAAGTTCCGAAACTGGAGACTCCAAGCTAGATCTGTGGTCTTTTTCAAGAGAGGGTAGAGGTATATCATCTAAAAAGTGTGACCTATCAGAACGAGAGGGACCCAGATTGTAATTATAAAGTTTTAAATAGAATGTGCTAAATTCCATCATGATTTTTTGAGGGTTCTGTGTTAAGACACCCGCAGAGGAGCGGATTTTCGGAAAGTCAAAAGACCGGGGGGCGAGACGTTAATTTGGCTTGCAACCTAGGGCCTATTTTATCATTATGTAAGTAAAACTGAGCACCTGACCACTGCAGACTCTTTTCAGCCTGGGTGGTAAGGGCCATATTTAGAGCTAAACCACTGGCTTCAAGTTGCGCTGGAGAATCGGGTTTCTGATTGCGCCTATGTTTTCTAGATAGTTCCTGAAATTCCTATTCGAGCCTAGCAATTTCCACTCGTGACTCTCTTTTAAGTTTTGTTGCCAGTTGGTTAAACCTACCACGAATAACAGCTTTGTGAGCTGCCCAAAGTGTCCCAGGAGAAATACCCCCAACATCATTAATTTGGAAATAATCAGCAATATCTTTCTCCATTAAAGTGCAGAGAGAGGGATTGCTGAGCAGCAATTCATTCAGGTGCCAGGATGATACGAGCCATCCCGTTCTTGGCGTGCCACAATTTGGAGCAATACCATTGAGTAATCAGACAATGGGGAGTCCCTGATAAGTGCCTTGACGGCCAGGGGAGCGCCCTGAGCCATCAGGAAAATGTGGTCTATCCATGCAAACGTCCAATGAGGCGCAGAAAAGTGCGTATAATCCTTGGAAGACAGATTAAGTTCTCTCCAGATGTCTATAAATCCATTGGAGTGAACCAGCTTTGCTATTTTCAAACTCTGCTTGGGTGGTTTTAGCACTCGTGCATGTTTATGACCAGATTTGTCCAGCAGTTGATCCAGGGCGATGTTTGAGTCCCCCCCAAAGATAAAGGCAAAAAGTTTGACTGTCCCCTATTGGGGGCGTAAAATGACACAATGGTGAACAAGGACCCCTCTAAAGTTCCTGAGACTAGCAAGTAACTGCCCTCTGGATCTTTAATTTCATTAGTAATGGCTAAGCCCAACTGTTTAGAGAAAAAAGGCGCTCCCTTGGTTTTATTCTCTGCATTGGCTAGGAAGAATTGAGGAAATTTGGAATGAATAAATTTGGGAGTAAAATTTTTGGGGAAATGGGTTTCTTGGAGTAAGAGTACATCCAGATGCTGGGAATGGGCATATTGGAAGTATATCCGTCGTTTAATTGGGGAGTTCAGACCCTGGACATTACGGGAAGCCACCTGTACAGGCTTAAGGGAGTTCCTACTTACAGCCATGTGTCCAGAGAGGTGGTATAAGCACTATGAGACATTAACCTACCTGTACCCACGAAAAGGTTGGCGACCCATCTGCTGAGTGCGTATTCACGTCTACCAGCATAAGCATACCATGCGAAAGAAGCTCCACTCCGGTACCTGAGGAAGGAAGAGAAAGAAGTGAAAAGATAGAAAAAGAAGAAGAGTAAAACTGAAGAAGGAGAGGATCTCAGGAGCCCCCGGATCAAAATAGCCAGGGGATTCCCTTTGCCACACGGGGTCAGAGGGAGGCGCAAAGCTCTCGCCCCAAACCAAACCAAACTCCAATATAAAACATATAACATCCCACCCCCAAAACCAGCTAGTGGTAAATAGGAAGGGGAAACTCCCTGCCATGAGGTAAAGTCCTGAACCCCAGACAGAGGCGAGCACCTCCCTAAGTGCAAAGGTGCCCGCGTCTGCCCCAGGCCCAGGCATAACCGTTAGAGCGAAAAGCAAGTAAGGGAAGTGCCGAGCTATACCTACCAGGGTAATCCCCGGGGGATGACCGCAGGAAACATGACTAAGAATTATAACCATTAGGAACATGTTCACAAGAGAGCATTCCATGAGGGAGAGGGACGGCAAAGGACCCAAATACCAGGTCCCATCATAACCGCACCCCGGAAGGAAGACCAAATAAGCATGAAGCATTGGGATCATAAAGAGCAACAAACAGTATTAAATGAAAGCCAAACGTGACCTATGGATGTCTCAACAACCTGTAACAGAAATAGAATGTCCAGTCAGTTAAGTCCAGGGGCCATAGGGACTAAAGTCCAAAGTGGGCCCAGGGATGACCCGACCGTGAAGAAGCAGGTGAAAATCTTTTCCAGAGCAGGGCAATTCAGGTGACGTGAGAGTCCTTGGATCTCTTCGACTGTTTCTTTTGCCATACTGGGGTAATTGGACTAGGGGGAGATGGACGCTTGGAAGAGGCTGAGTTCTGGGGATTAGAGATGGGCTGATGAGCCAAAGATATTAGGCCCAGTTGTAGGAGGATCCTTTCACCTTCCTGAAAAGTGGAGAAGCCATAAGTTTTGGTCTTAAAGGATAGACGAAATGGAAATGACCACCATTATTTGATAGCTTTTTGTGATAAAGCATGTAAAAGAGGCTTAAAGGATCTTCTTTTCTGGATCATTATTGGGGAGAAGTCTTCAAAAATTTGGACCGGATGACCTGACCTTGAATTGAAAGCTGGTCAGAGCCCCTGGCCAGATGCATGACCTCCTCATTCACCCTGTAAAAATTAGGTTTGACCACAATATATCTTGAAAGATTGCTTGGAGGGCTCTGTGTGCCCTGTCCAACTACAGGCAGTGCTCTGGAATATTGGGAATCAGCTCAGTGATGAAGCCCTGCACCGCTGCATTGACATCCTGGATAGACTCAGGGAGGCCTCTGATGCGAAAGTTATTATGCATGGAGCGATTCTCCAGGTCGTCAATTTTGGAAATGGTCGAGCCCAGGCGTTCTCGTAGTTCCTGAATACTGTCTGTATGTTGGTTGGTTCTGGAAATTGTTTGGTCCAATTTAGTCTCCATAATTTCCATCCTAGAACCAAGGTTCTGGAGGTCTGTTTGTAAAGCATTTCGCTTGTGCTAGGCCCTCAGACAACATTTTAGAAAATGCATTCATGAGGAAGTTACAGTCCATGGGTGTCCCTGGGGATGCGAGTCCAGGGATGTTAGACATGGCGGGGCTCTCCACTAGGCCCCGTATTGGAAGCCAGGGACAGGATATTAGGGACTCTGGAGCTGTGCTTTGATGCGGAGGGGTATTGAAACCCTCGGCTGTACTTTCCTCCATTCCCTCCATCCTGTCCTCCCGTTCAAGCTGCGGACTCAGTGCCATCTTGGAGTGTCTGGCTGAATCCGCTCCGAATCCGGGGAGATGTGTGATGTCCCGTCGGACTGACTTCGATGACATGGGGTTGATCCCTGGTGATCCCTGGTGTTCCTGGCTTCAGGTGAGGCAGACAGGGGTAGGTTGCAGTGCTGTTGGATGGTCCGGGGCTAGACGGAGCTTCGAGACTAAGTGGCCATTCCCGAGCGCTACGCACATGTGCCTCTAAAAGATAGTTCTTAACCTCCCTGGTGGTCTAAATATGTCAGGATTTCTGTGCTAAAAGCGGTACATTGTTTTACATAGAAATCTGTTGTTTTACATTTTAAAACTCACCTTCCCCTGTGATCCCCCGCTGTCCTCCCCTCCTCCCCCACCATGCTTCTGCTGTGTGCTCGGCAGATGCCTTCCGGTTCCCTTCCCTGCGAGCGTTGCGATGCAGGGGGGTGGAATCGGTGGCAAATTCAAAAGTGTAAATACACAAATGACATGATACAAATCTGTGATCCTAACGGATTGCACTATGTCATGCAATTTCACCACAGAATTTCCCCTGGTGACTTTTCCAGTGCCCTGCCTGTGCTTTACCAGCTCTTTGTGCCTGGAAAATAGAGAGCGACCATGGAGTCCAAAAAGCATTTTTTTTTTGCGCAAAAGCGCTTTTAAACAAACTGGAAAACAGCGACAGCGAAACAGAGTTACTTGAAGAACTGCGTGATAGTGATTAGTGGGAAAATTCGTCATCAGGTATGGAAAGTGATGGCAGCGACGATTCTGATGTCTCTTGCTCTTTGCTGGCACAAAGCTCCGTTGGAAATTCTGAAGAATCATTTGATATACTTCCCAAATTCCACAAGCTCTGTGCCAGAAAGAGACATCAGAATCGTCGCTGTCATCCCTTTCCATACCTGATGACGAATTTTCCCAAGAATCGCTCAGTTCTTCAAGTAACTCAGTTTCACTGTCGCCATTTTCCAGTTCGTCTAAAAGCACTTTTGCGCAAAAAAAAAAAACGCTTTTTGGATGCCATGGTCGTTCAAAATTTTCCAGGCACAAAGCACTGGAAAAGCACAGGCAGGGCACTGGAAAAGTCACCAGGTGCAATCCTGTGGTGAAATGGCATGATACAGTGTGATCAGTTAGGATCACAGCTTTGTATCATGTCATTTGTATATTTACAGTTTTAAATTTG
Source organism: Pelophylax lessonae (assembly GCF_965119305.1). Taxonomy (NCBI): domain Eukaryota; kingdom Metazoa; phylum Chordata; class Amphibia; order Anura; family Ranidae; genus Pelophylax; species Pelophylax lessonae. The sequence goes on along the minus strand of NC_138772.1, from coordinate 259,354,510 downwards.
CCGCTGGTTCAATCCCCCTGCATTGCAACGCTCGCAGGGAGAGAACCAAATGGCAAGTGCTGGCAATCGCCCGTGCACAGAGCGGGGAGAGACTGTGAGGAGGACGGCGGGGGATCGCAGGGAAGGTGAGTAACGTTCTGGGGTAATCCTGAGTGTGGCTCGGGGTTACCGCTTTTGGTACTGAAAGTTAACCCTGGGCCACACTCGGGAATACCACCAGGGAGGTTAATGAGATTGGCTGCATGTTTGGGGTCATTGTCCTGCTGCAGAATAAATTTGGGTCAAATCACATGCCTACCCTGATGGTATGGCATGATGGATAACTATTTGCCGGCATTTCTCAGCATTGAGGACACCACTGATCCTGATCAAATCTCCATCTCCATTTGCAGAAACTTTCAAGAAACCTTCATCATGCTTCACTGTTGCCTGCAGACACTCATTATTATGCCTCACTCTTTCTGCAAACAAACTGCCTCTTGTTACAGTCAGATGGGCTGAGGTTGTTCTTGGGGACAAGGCACAGAACAGAGAACCCAAATCACCAAGTGGCTCCTATGGGGCTGTGCTAAACCTTATTCTGGAAAGTATTTTCTATGTGGATTAATATTTAAATATGCAGTCTGTACACCTGATACACTCATTCCATTTAAAGAGGAAGTAAACCCTCCTCTGCAAGTTGTACCTATAGGTAAGCCTATGATAAGGCTTACCTATAGGTACTGTAAATATCTCTAAACATGTACCATTTAGGAGATATTTACCTTACATGCAGCCAGTGAAATCACTGGCGCATGCGCTCTGAAGGAACGGCCGCTGGTGCCATTCCTTCAGAGCCCCGTGCCGTGACCATCGACTCCCGCGCGCCAATCAGATGGCCGGATGCCGCGATCTCGGGAGACGGGCGACTGAACATGTCACCCGTCATAGAGGTAAGCGGGCGGCACGGTGGGGGCTCGTTCTAAGGTAAGTATTTCATAATGAGCTAGTATGCGATGCATACTAGCTCATTATGGGTTTCTCTTTCAGGTTGAAAAAAAATAAAAAATTGGGTTTACAACCTCTTTAATGGTTGCCACACTACACAAGTGTTTTAAGTTTCCAGTTTGGATTCTTAGTACATTTTTGGTTTTGACAATAAGGAAAAGAGGGCAGAATTTTTTGGAACATGTATTACTGCAGTATAAATCATATATATATATACATCTTCCTATTTTTGTGAATATTTTCCAACCTCAAATCCAACTACTACAGCTTAAAAACATCTGACGTGGCCTAACGCTGTATGCAGGCTTTAGCAGCGTCAGCCGTTTTTACAGCCTAAGGCTCCATGTACACGGGACGCTGGAAATGGCCGTTTAGGAGCAGTTGGGCGTTTTTTTCAGAAGCCCCTGAACGCAGCTCCATGTTATCTTATCTGTCCATGTACACATGGTCGTTTACAGTCATTTGCAGGCAGTTGCGTTCAGGGACTTTTTTTAGAACGCAATTATTTGCGTTAGAACGTGTGTTTCCAGACGTTTCAAATGCAGAAACGCAGCCGAACGTGACTAAACGTGACTGAACGTGATGAACCTAAGTTCAGCCACGTTATAAGTTTTTTTTTCTTCCATTCAAAATCAATGGTTCCCTATGGGAGCCTATTGATTTGAATGGAAGTCGCACCGCAAGTCGGATCCGACTTGCGGCGCGACCTGCACTGTGAGAATCTTGAGGGGGAACTCCACGCCAAAATGGGAAAAAAACTGCGTGGGGTTCCCCCCCAGGTTCCAAACCAGGCCCTTCGGGTCCGGTATGGAATTTGAGGGTAGCCCCACGCCGAAAAAACGGCGTGGGGTCCCCCCCAAAATCCATACCAGACCCTTATCCGAGCATGCAGCCTGGCAGGCCAGGAAAGGGGAGGGGACGAGCGAGCGGCCCCACCCCCCCTGGACCACACCAGGCCACATGCCCTCAACATGGGGGGGTGTTGGTGCTTTGGGGCAGGGGGAGCTCTGCACCCCCCCCACCTCAAAGCACCTTGCCCCCATGTTGATGAGGACAAGGGCCTCATCCCCACAACCCTGGCCGGTGGTTGTGGGGGTCTGCGGGCAGGGGGCTCATCGGAATCTGGAAGCCCCCTTTAACAAGGGGTCCCCCAGATCCCGGACCCCCTCCCTATGTGAATGGGTATGGGGTACACTGTACCCCTACTCATTCACCACATAAAAGGCAGTGTATGGAAATAACGACAGGAGACGTTTTGGAAAGTTTATTAAAAATCTTCATCCGGCTCTTCTTGTCTTCTCCTCTCCGGGGTCTTCTGCTCTTTTGCTGTCCGCTCTTCTTGTGTTCTTCTCTCTGGGGTCTTCTGCTCTTTTGCTGTCCCCTCTTCTGCTGCCCTCTCTTCTTTTCTTCTCCTCTCCGGTCTTCTGCTCTTTTGCTGTCGGCTCTTCTTCCTCCGGTCCTCCGACGACGACATCTCCGGTGATTATGCCGGTCTCCGGTCTCTGCAGCTTATTATATAGCCATTAGGGGCGTGGCCCCGGTGACGTAATCGGGAGGCCCCGTCCCCTCATGTCACAGAAAAGAAGAGAGGGCAGCAGAAGAGGGGACAGCAAAAGAGCAGAAGACCCCAGAGAGAAGAACACAAGAAGAGCGGACAGCAAAAGAGCAGAAGACCCTGGAGAGGAGAAGACCCCGGAGAGGAGAAGACAAGAAGAGCCGGATGAAGATTTTTAATAAACTTTCCAAAACGTCTCCTGTTGTTATTTCCATACACTGCCTTTTATGTGGTGAATGAGTAGGGGTACAGTGTACCCCATACCCATTCACATAGGGAGGGGGTCCGGGATCTGGGGGGCCCCTTGTTAAAGGGGGCTTCCAGATTCCAATGAGCCCCCTGCCCGCAGACCCCCACAACCACCGGCCAGGGTTGTGGGGATGAGGCCCTTGTCCTCATCAACATGGGGGCAAGGTGCTTTGAGGTGGGGGGGTGCAGAGCTCCCCCTGCCCCAAAGCACCAACACCCCCCCATGTTGAGGGCATGTGGCCTGGTGTGGTCCAGGGGGGGTGGGGCCGCTCGCTCGTCCCCTCCCCTTTCCTGGCCTGCCGGGCTGCATGCTCGGATAAGGGTCTGGTATGGATTTTGGGGGGGACCCCACGCCGTTTTTTCGACATGGGGCTACCCTCAAATTCCATACCGGACCCGAAGGGCCTGGTTTGGAACCTGGGAGGAACCCCACGCAGTTTTTTTTCCATTTTTGGCATGGAGTTCCCCCTCAAGAATCTCACAGTGCAGGTCGCGCCGCAAGTCGGATCCGACTTGCGGTGCGACTTCCATTCAAATCAATAGGCTCCCATAGGGAACCATTGATTTTGAATGGAGGCAGAAAAACGCTGCTAAAAGCAACGTGGCCAAACGTGCAATAACGCAAATGGAAAAAGCTACTGAAAGCACGTTTAACAGCTGCTTTTTCCCGGCGTCAGAAATAGCTTTGCAGGACGTTTTTTCTAACGTCCCGTGTACATGGACCCTAACGCTGCTGCTCCAGAATGCGCTGGCCCTGGGTTTTTTTACAGATTGAAAACGCCTATGTCACTTACAGCCCCTAAAAGCCTGTGTGTGCATGAGGCCAAAGAATAACATGGAGGAGCCTTTTGAAGCTGCTAAAAGCAGCTGTAAAAACGTCCTGTGTACATGAGGTCTAAATGGGATCTATTTACTAACATAACTGTTAATATCTCTAAAATCAACTTTCCAGTATACAGGGTTCACCTTCTTAAAGTACATAATATTGAAGTACTGAAGTAGCCTTTTCCACTCCTTGTTAATGTTGCAAGATGCCTTTCTCTTTTATATCTTCTTTTTACTCACTCACCTCAGTTTTGTGCTGTTTTCACTCCATGTTTGTGCTGCCTATGGGCCTGCAATATCATCTGGAATTGATGGAATATTTATAATTCATTTTGTTTGCATCTGCTTTCAGCTACGGTATATGTAAAACCTATAAACAGAAGAGTGAAAATAATGAAATCCCACTAATATCCTGGTATTTGCTATTTTAAAAGGGAACATAAAAAATATTGATTGCATGTAAGTGTTTACCTGATTCGCTCAGTATGTAAAGTGTTAATCGACCAAAACTGATATTTCTCAAATTCTGTAAGTTATGTATTGTAAACTGCAGTGGAGTTAATTTTTTTTCTCATGCTTGCTCATTTGCTGTAACCATTATCATTAGGGAGTGCCATTCTCTGTATGTTATATTATATTATATTATATTTTTTATTGAACAGTTTGCACTTATATCTCATCCTAAGTCATTTTGAACAGCCAAGCAGTGTACAACTTGAAAAAAGGTTTTTACTAATTTAAGGTATAAGCATATGCACAATATGAGCAGCTGCAATGAGCTCTGGGATGAGCATTCCCTGTTACATTATAATATACTTTATCTTATTTTTTAAATCAGCACAAGAACTATGCTTACAATCAGTATAAAGCTCCCTTGTGCTGCTGGCTGTGATTTTAGTTAAAATCCTCTGTCTTCTGATGAACCCTCCCACCCTTCCTCCCTCCCGTAATTATCCAGTGCTGCAGGTTTTAATACAAGCTATGGGACCTGTGCACCCATCAATAGTGTGGTCTATGCCTGCCCTTTCCACCACTTCCTCTTATCATAGAAGTTGTACAATAGCTTATATGAGTAAAAAATAAACTAGAAATGGAGGAGAGAGACCTTTCATTCATCTGCCCATCCTCCATTCATAGAGCATTTTTCAACCAAGGAATCTGTATTACAGCTTCTATGAAGGGAGGAGGGGGGGCATAGGTGGACATTAGGGTGGGCATAGTTGGCACTCTTGACAAGTGCATATGGCATGTTCCTTGGCTTGTATTAACCTCTGCTGCACCGCAAGATTATTGCTGTGGGGGACAGGATTTCAAATTGATTGTAAATACAGTCCATTGTGCTGATTATTTTTTTTAATAAACTCAGGGTGTAAATATCATTACTGAAAAGATGAATAAGGGTGCGCTAACCAAAATAATATGCAGCTGCACTAGAAAAGGTGAAAATAACAGTGAAAAAATGAAATAGTGCGCTTACAATGTGGCATAGAGTATATACAACCAACACAATAAATTATATAGTGATACTAAACCACACAGTGGTAATAAAAACATAAAAAATAAATGCATCAAAAGTCCATTTAAAAAAGCAATCTATCAAAAGAATGCATAAGTGTGATAACACACAAACTTATATGATTAATTTTGTTGGTTGTATACACTCTATGCCCCATTGTAAGCGCACTATTTCATTTTTTCATGAATATCATTACTGAATGTAAGTTTAACAAATGTACACTCTGAGACAGGAAGTTTACATTCTCAAGACTGCGAATGGGATACAGCCTACATAATTGCAAAACAAATTTGCATGGTCTGACATTGGGTCCATTAAGTTGCCTATGATATCTATAGGGAGGACAATTTGTATATTCTAAGGTTCCTCTGAGATCATTGTTTTTAACAGCACACTGTTTATCATACATGTTACTATGAGAGTTCTGATAGTAGGTGGTTACTGAGACAAGTAGAAGGCTATTATTTTTATTAGACACCCTTGTTATTTAGTTAGATTTTTTTAGTTAGGTTCAAAGAATTTATTAATTTCTTGTAAGTAAAAGTTTTTACTATTTAAATAAAATGAATAAAAACATATATTCCTTTATGTGACAAGTAATTTTCTAGTGAAAAACAATATTTTTTTCCTGTAAAGAAAAAGTGTCAAAAAAGACTTGGTCTTCAAGTGGTTAGAAGAGAGTGATGTGTGGCATAAGCTTGTAATATTGGGTATAAAATTCCAGGACAGTTCAAACAACCCCCATTAGACCACTTTTTAGAAAGTAGACACTCCAAGCTATTTGCAGAGAGGCATGTTGAGTCCATGGAATATTTTATATTTTGCCACAAGTTTTGGGAAAATTACAATTTTTTTTTTTTACACAAAGTTGTCAATAAATGATATATTGCTCACACATGCCATGGGTATATGTGAAATGACATCCCAAAATACATTCTGCTGCTTCTCCTGAGTATAGGAATACCACATGTGTGAGACTTTTTAGGAGCCTAACTGTGTATGGACCCCGAAAACCAATCACCACTTTCAGGTTTTCTAAGGGCATAAATTGCTTATTTTACTTCCACACTACCTATCACAGTTTTGGAGGCCCTGAAATGTCAAGATAGCACAACCCCCCCCCCCCCTCCCAAATGACCCCATTTTGTAAAGTAGATACTCCAAGCTATTTTCTGAGAGACATGTTGAGTCCATGGAATATTTTATATTTTGCCACAAGTATCGGAAAAATGCCCAACTTTTTTTTTTTTTACACAAAGTTGTCACCTAAATAATATATTGCTCAAACATGCCGTGGCTATATGTGAAATGACACCCCAAAATACATTCTGCTGCTTCTCCTGAGTACAGGGATACCACATGTGTGAGATTTTTTGGCAGTCTAGCTGCGTACAGGACCCCTGAAACCAATCACTGCCTTTAGGCTTTCTAAGGGCGCAAATTGTCGATTTCACTCCTCACTACCTATCACAGTTTTGGAGGCCCTGAAATGTCAAGATAGCACAAACAACCCCCAAATGACCCCCTCTGGGAAAGTAGACACCCCAAGGTATTTGCTAAGAGGCATGGTGAGTATTTTTCTGCTCTCATTTGTTTTGGAAAATGAAGAAAGTAAAGGAAAATTTATTTTTTTAATTATCTTTTCAAATTTCAAAACTTTGTGACAAAAAGTGAGATCTGCAAAATACTCAAAATGCCTCTCAGCAAATAGCTTAGGGTGTCTTCTTTCTAGAAAGGGGTCATTTGAGGGGGGGGGGGGGTTGTGCTATCTTGGCATTTCATGGCCTCCGAAACTGTGATAGGTAGTGAGGAGTGAAACCAACAATTTAAGCCCTTAGAATGCCTGAAGGCGGTGATTATGATTTGGGGGTCCTGTACATGGCTAGACTGCCAAAAGTCTCACACATGAGGTATTTCCGTACTCAGGAGAAGCAGCAGAATGTATTTTGGGGTGCCATTTCACACATACCCATGGAATGTGTGAGCAATATATCATTTAATTGACAACTTTGTGTAAAAAAAAAAAAAATTGGCATTTTCCCAAAACTTGTGGCAAAATATAAAATATTCCATGGACTCAACATGCCTCTCAGTAAATAGCTTAATGTGTCTACTTTCCAAAAAGGGGTCATGGGGGGGGGGGTTGTGCTATCTTGGCATTGATAGGTAGTGAGGAGTGAAACCAACAATTTACACCCTTAGAAAGCCTGAAGGCAGTGATTGGTTTTCGGGGTCCTGTATGCGGCTGGACTTTCAAAAAGTCTCACACATGGGGTATCCTCATACTGAGGAGAGAAGCAGCAGAATGTACTTTGGGGTGTAATTCCACATATACCCATGGCATGTGTGAGCAATATATCCTTTCAATGACAAATTTGTGGGGGGTTTTTTGGTCATTTTTCAAACACCTGCGACAAAAAAAAATTAATATTCAATGGGCTCAACATGCCTAAAGGAAAATTCCTTGGGGTGTCTACTTTCCAAAAAGGGGTACTTTGGTGGGGAAGGGGGGGGTTGTACTGCCCTGCCATTTTAGCACTTCAAGAAATGAGATAGGCAGTCAGAAAGTAATAGAAAGTAAAAACCAATGTCTGTAGACACTATAACTTTTGCTCAAACCAATAAATATACATTTATTGAGATTTATTTTTATCAAAGACATGTAGCTAAATACATTTTCGCCTAAATGTATGACAAAAACTGAGTTTATTGAATATTTTTTTATAAGAAAAAGTAGAAAATGTCATTTTTTTCTCAAAATGTTCGCTCCTTTTTTGTTTATATGGCAAAAAATAAAAGCCGCAGAGGTGATTAAATACCACTAAAAGAAAACTCTATTTGTGGGAAAAAAAGGACATAAATTTTGTTTGGGTACAGAATTGCATGACCGCACATTTGCCAGTTAAACTCATGCAGTGCCAAATTGCAAAAATGCCCTGGTCATTAAGGGGGTAAATCCTTCCGGTCCAGAAGTGGTTAAAAATAACACACTAACGGTAACTGAAAATGGATCAAAATTTGGCCATAGCAGGGATCAGCCAATTTTTGATCCAGATGTGGCCACATCAGTTGACTTCTGTTCAACTAACATGTCAGATAAAAAACATTCGATCAGTGGATATAGCCAATGGCTCCAACACTGATATGTGTATTCTGACAGTGAGGCGGGGGGGGGGGTCTCTCCCTGCTGTCAGCATATGATAGGTTAACATAGGTTAACCTATCTACAAAGCACAAAGGTAAAACAAGTATAAAAAAGGAAGAGGGCTGGGACATTAAGTGAGGTATGTGTAACATGCCTAGAAAATTAGTCAGTGTTGGAAAAAACTTATGTTTATTCTCAATGAATAGCGTGACGAATTGCAGTGGGTACATACGAGTAGCATGACATATTACAGTAGGTACATACATGAGATTGTGAACATATCAGTGTCATGTTGCAAGCCATATATACATATAAATAACAACATAGCACATTGCATTGTGTGATGTAAGAAACAGTCCTCCATATCAGAGATCACTTTAAAAGCAGGACGATGTAGTATGAGCTGAATGAGAAAAAGGGCAAGTAGAGCCGTCATATAGATGCACCAGGTTTTCATAAAGACTGATACGTTTCGTGGATTCGCTCCACTTCTCCAGGGGTGGATGCATTGATAATCTACAGAGAGACATAAATATACCAATAATGTACCCAAACATTGGGGAAGAAATATAAGTAGGGGGAACAAAGTTACCCATCCCTTTAAATACTCACATGTCAGCTCTATGTGGGGGCATGTGAAACTAGAAAGTATGGGCTGCTTGAAATATCTGTCCTGGGAGCTGGGACCAGTGGGACCTGGGGTAAAAGAGGCCCGTGGGGGGAATGGGAGCACATGTATATTCCCCAAAAGAAAGGGTATCCAAGTGATAATAAGTATAGGACCCAATTCTGTGAATTAAAATAAATTATATATATATATATTTTAGTAAATGTATAGTATTAATATACTGATGAAAGTGAGAGGGGCCCATAACCAGGTAGAATGAAGGACATAGAAAAGATATGAAAAAGCACATTTGTCCAAGGAGCGCTGGCATGATGAGTGGAAAAGAAAAAATTATAAGACTAATGTGTGATGTAATCTAGGGGGGCCAACCATACATAACATCAGAGAAAGGAGAAATGAAGACAGGTGCTCGAGGCCCAAAAAAGTGAGAATAAAACTCACAGTGGTTACCTCATAGTGCTACAAAGAGCCATGGTCCAAAATCAAAAATACAATGTACACAGGGTGTGCTGCCAAAAGGACTTGCTAACACCAAATGGGGGTGGTATATGCTCCCAGCGTGTCCCACAAATCCCTCCCAAAATTATACTGGCTCAATGAGGAAAACACTTTTGATAACACTTAATTAGGTTCTTCTTTATGTTGCCACCCTTCCATATGCTGCCACATATACACATACGGCAAGTGGCAAAAATGGGTATTTCTTCTTTTGTTATAGCTTTGGCCACCTTGGTGGACTTTGCAGGCACAGCATGAGGCAATTTGTAAAAAAATATATATATTACAAAATTTCATTGAATTAAACACATAAAATCATAGCAGCGCCCTCTACATTAAACAGGCCAACAATACCCAATCCTAAGCATGGAGATACAGATCCAGCTAAGTAATAAATGGAAGTTCATCAAACAAAAGCTGGTAAATGTGATGTCAGCATGAATCTCACAGATCAACTTTGCTATTCCTCCATGCTTGATAATAAACACGTTTCGCAAAAGATTTGCTTGCTTTTTCAGGACTGATTGGGTGAGTGCTGGTTGACCTTGAAAGTAGGGACTAGAGTGACATGCAATCACAGGGGCAGACGCAGGGGCTACCCTGGGGAGGAGTGGAGGGAACCCAATTACAGATTTCCAGATTACCATCTCTCCCAATCCACAGACCAGAAACATGTAAACAGACTATAGCACAATTATAATAAAACAGTACTTGCCAATAAAACATATAAAAATAATGTGCTCAAAAAAAGGTATGTATAAAAAACATATATGAAGTCTTTCAAAAGTTAGATAGAGTGCTCAAGTGCTCCAAACTCCATTAATAAGGCACTAAAGTGCTTCATGTAAACATGCTGTGAATTGTGCCACAGTCCCCTGTCGCATCCCTACTCATCAGGGAGAATGGACCCACAGCTTTTCAGTATGGGGGTCAGCCAAACTTGTACTCGGTGTTGTGGATATCAGACCTCTTGGCGTCTAGATTGGATCTCACCAATAATACTCTTGGGGCAGCTTTAATATCCTCCAGGCTCAATAAAACAAAATAGCGCTCAAAGAGAAGTACTGTAAAAGTAATGTTTATTTGTGCAAAAAGCAAAGCAGCTTACAAAATTGTAGATAAAAATGGGCATAAACAATCATGAGGCTCTTCCGGGATTGCCGCTACTCGGCGTGCATTCCACAGAGGAAGGAAGTGTTTTAACGGAACCAAAAATAGGTCAATGCGTGTCGCCCCTCCTCCAGGGCATCATTAAGGACCGCTGCTTTACTATGGGTAACAGTATTGCAGGGGGAGCCTCCAATGGATTACCTTCAGAGGAAGTGTGGTTACTGGTGCCAGGGTACTGATCTACAGGAGATAAAGAACACTCAGTAGCAGCTGTGGTTGCTAAGGGTAACAAATGAAGAGTGTCTTGATTTTTAGCAGCAGATCTGACTTTGTGACTCATCTAGTACTGGGGATAGGATCTCTGACCAAGCTTGTGGCAGAAGGTGAACTAAAGTCAATTTGTCTTTCCCTTGCTCACATTGCCCAATTAACCACTTTACCACTAGAGGATTTTGCTGTCTTACGTCTGGGCCACTTTTTGTGATTCGGCGCTGTGCGACTTTAACTGACAATTGCGCGGTCGTACGACGCCATACCCAAACGAAATTTACGTCCTTTTTTTCCCACAAAACAGAGCTTTCTTTTGGTGGTATTTGATCACCTGTGCGATTTTTACTTTTTGCGCTATAAACAAAAAAAAAGAGCGTAAATTTTGAAAAAACAACAATATTTTTCACATTTTTTATATGAAATTCCCCCCCCCAAAAAAATGTAAAAATCTAAATTTTTTTAAATTTTTGGCCAATTTGTTTTCTGCTACCTATGTTTGGTAAAAAAATTCACAATAAGTGTATTTTGATTGGTTTGCGCAAAAGTTATTGCGTTTACTAACAAAGGGAAAGATTTCTGTCATTTTTGGTGTTTTTTTTTTAACGCGTAATGGCGGCGATCTGCAATTTTTTTGCGGGACTGCGACATTGCGGTGGACAGATTGGACCCTTGACTGACATTTTTGACACTTTTGGGGGTACCAGTGACATTACTGCAGTAATCAGTGCTATATATATGCACTGTTACTGTAAAAATGACACTGGCAGGGAAGGGGTTAATTTTATTGGAGAGGGAGGGGTTAATGTATGCCTGGTGCTTACAGACGTGTGGGGGGGAGTTGACTGTGTGACACAAGGACAGATCCAGGGTTCAGCTATGCTGAACCCTGCAATCTGACCCTGCCTGTCACTTGGGAGATCCGCCCGCTTGTGTTTACACAAGCAGGCGGATCTCCACACTAGATCCCCGACGATTGGGGAAGAGCAGAGGCGATCGCCGCTGCTCCTCCCCTGGCCCAACTCCCGCTGTGACTGAATACAGTGGCCCACAAGGGGAGTGTCTGACGATGTAGGTCTACGTCGTCAGACAATAACGAGCCACTTTGCCTCAGTAGTACTACGGTACTCAGCGGTAAAGTGGTTAAAGAGTGCACAGTAGCAATACAATCCAACAACACCTGTTGGGAATTGGCTGAATACTGCAGGAAAAAAGAACCTGCACAATGTTGCAGCAACCATCCCAAAAATCCAAGCTGGAACATAGTAAATGGAAGAGTGAAAACATCATGGCCCTGAGAGATAAACCAAAATAATAGCTCAGAACAGACCCGAATCCAAAGCTGAACTTTGCTAAGGGAGAATCTGCCCTCAACAGCTAAGGCATGTGTCAGAATGCTTCCCAACAGTTCCTCCTCAGTGAGATCCTGCCAAAATGAACAACAAAAATCTTCATTCTCTACTACAAGCTGCACACAACAAATAATCTTCGCTCTAAGCATTTTGACAAATTGAAAGCAAAATAGTCAAAAGCAACTGGCTCCCAGTTCTAAAGTGTCATTAATGGGCATCACTATTATGTCATGATTCAGCAGCAGCTAGGGAGACCAGACACAATGTGGCTACACATGGAATCTGAGACCAAACAATGTAGATACCCTAAAGTGAGATTGATTTTCAATGAAACACACGCAACACAAGCATACACAGAAAACAGTGAACAAAAGAAACTCCTGCAAACAAGAACCAACCACAAAGACAAAAATAACTGATAAACCTAATAACTGACTATATACAAATATATACAATATAAGTGACAAGGGTAACAGGGATGTAAGGAAGAGGGGAAACAAGACTGGGTACAAGAGCAAGTATAGATCAGGATCACAGGGCTAAGGCTCTGGCAACAAGGAGGCAATCAAAATAGTGACACACTGGGGAAAGGGAGGAGCAGCCTTAAATAGCCTCCTGGCAGCTGAACACAGGTTTAAGTGATCATTACAGCCTGTTAGTTTCTGGGAGACACCTGCTGGTGGACACTGGAACTGCAGCAATCAGCCAGAGCAACATAGTGCCACCAGCAGGTTAACCTAATCCTAACACATAGGTATACTAGTTATGATAAGGTAAGATGATAATTCTCAGTTTATGTAAGTCATGTTTGTGTAACATTTGCCATGTTTTTCCCTTCCAAGTTTCAATCCAAGTTCACACATTAAAATTATTATTTTGATTATTGTTCTTCTTGAGGGAATATACAATCTGGGACAAGTTCCATAAGGTCCCTTTTACATTCACAAACCAATCAGACCCGCCTGTCAGTTTTTCAGGTGGACCCGATCTGACCATCCATAGCTCTTTATGGATGACTCGCCTGCCAGCATCCTATCCGATCCTGTACACTAAAAACAGATGGATGGGGTTCCGTTCCCACTCTGTCCGGTAGATTGGATCAGATGACAGTCGGATGGAAGTGGATATGCAGTCTGTTTTTATCTGATCTCCCCATACAGAACAGCGGGCTGTGGCTGTGGCTGTGTCCGCTCTGCATAGAGGAACAGACACAGACCTGTCATCCACCTGCTCAACGGAAATCAGCAGAGAGATTCACTTGATGGAGTCCTCCCCATGTGAAGGGAGCCTGACCCCTACTGAGGAAGTCAACGACTGTGGTTGGGCTTCAATGTCACGCGTATAAGGGACAGAGCCTGCGTGCTGGAACTAAGCTGTCTCTTCCTAGATACCGTTTATGCTGATTGCCATGCGCTTTGGAAGCGCCACCTTTGTGAGTACCATTCCTTTACTCAATAAAGTGGTTTACTGCAACCATACAGAGAGCACTAGATCTCTTCCTTTGTTCCCCTTTTATGTCTATCGGTGAGAATCCCTCTGGAGATGATAGGCTATCCATAGCCTTTACTATCTGAAGGTCCCTGTGTATACAGTATACAACGCTGTGATTGACCCAGCAATGGGTCTATAGTGGAGGTGAGAGACCAATTCACCTGGTGGTGGGATTGCACTAATCACGAAAGCACTAATTAAGTTTTGCACAAGATTCTTTTGGACACGTGGATTCACCGTTTATTTGATTGATTGTATGGACATTGGAACATGTATGGACACTGATTTTGTGTGCACATGACTAGCGCAACACTACTTTTTGTTTTTTTTAAAGAAGAAAGACAGAAGTACTTTGAAAAGGTTTTTTTTATTTGCCAAACAAACTTTTTAAAAGACCCTAATTTTGAACAAAATAAACTTTTGTAATTGTTTCTAATTTTTGGTTAAATATTTTTTTTTTTAATTTCCCATATTTTTTAAACAACCTCTGAAAAAAAAGCAGGACAAAAAAAAACCAACACACAAACAATAAAATAAGAGCAAACCTCTTCTCTTGTGAACTTGTATCCTTTCTGGAAAGTCTTCCTCACTCTCCTCCTAGTGGGTGTCAGAAGTTCAAAAATAAGAAACTTATAGTGTTATACCGTAGAAAATCTTTTGTCCACAAAGTCTAATTTGTACTACTCACAAAAATGTATTTATAAACAATTTATAAACAGGTATGTTCCTTTAAACTCAATAATGAATCCACCATTTGTATTGTATCTAAGTATATGTATGAAAAAACCTCCGAAAACAAAAATAAAATATATAGTGTATTACCGCTTTAAGACTCCACAATGTGCAATGGTGCCATATCCACTCACATTTTTCATGCAAAATGATATACTATCCAATCACCACTGTGAAAATCTGTTGCCGAGCCCACTGGTCACCATGTGGTCATTCCATGCACTTTACCAAATATTAGTATGTAAACACTGTTTTCGACTATATTGTTTTCAACATCATCCTAGGAAGAAGTCCATCGGAGGTGACGTCAGACGCTGAAAGTGACTTCATCATGCATGCCGGAAGTGCCACAGTGGCAATTTTTACATAGTTACATAGTTAGTCTGGTATAAAAAAGACACAAAGTCCCTCTAGTTCAGCCAATAAAAAAGGGAAAACAAAACAAAACAATTTTTTTTTTACAATCCTATATACACATACCCATACCCACAGTTGATCCAGAGGAAGGCAAAACATCCCAGCAAAGCATGATCCAATTTTCTTCAGCAGGGAGAAAAAAATCCTCCCTTCAACCCTTCACTGACTAAAGTAGCCCTTTGTAACTGCTTGTGCTGCTGCAACTCTCAACACTGTACACTGCATGCTGTACATTTTGACTCTTCAGGGCCCAACAGCTGGCGCCCCCTTTACACTTCAGGGTCCTCTCATCAGGCACCCCCTCTACACTTCAGGGTCCTCTCACTAGGCACCCCCTCTGAACTTCAGGGTCCTCTCACTAGGCACCCCCTCTACACTTCAGGGTCTACACTGGCACCCCCTTTACCGCTAGCTGGCTCCTAGATCCCTTGGATCTTCACCGGAGAGGTCCCCTCTGCTAGGCAGACCCCCAGGGGCAGTTTACAGTACTCACGAATTGGGAATGCTTTCCTGAAACTGGACCCCCTCTGCTCTGCTAGTCCTCGGCACACCGGATCCTCTCTGCAGCTCAGCTCACTCCGTCCTCTTAGGCAAGCCGCCCGGGACACCCGATCCTGCTGACAGGAGGAGAGACAGCCGTACTTTCCCTCCTGGGACTCTGCTTCCCGCCAAAGACGCTGCATCATGCGCTCCCCTCAAACTTATACTTACTCCCAGAATCCTGTGCGGCAGAATCTGCCATTCTGGGGTAGATACAGGCCTGAGTGTGCCATTGGCTGGGTTTCCTCCACTGCCCAATGAGAACCCTCTCATGAAGCACAGTGGGGAGACTCCCCAGTCTCAACAGCTACACCTGGGAGACATGAAAATCATGGCCCTGCTGTTAGGCAGCTTAAGGCCCACTATACTTTGCCTAGCACCTACCCTGTAGGATGCTACATATGCATAAAACATGCTGCAGCAAAAATGAAATTTCTAAGGAATAAAAATGAACCAAATCCTATTTAAGTAACTTGTAGTTACAATTGCCGACACCCGGCAATTAAAAAAATAAAGAAAAAAAGAGGCGTGCCCAGAAGGGTCTGGTATGTATTTGGAAAGCAAATTTGGAAGGGGGACCCCACTGCATTTTTTGTTAATATTTTTTTTAAATTTGGCTTGGGGTCCCCCCAAAACCAAAACCAGACCCTTTTCTAGGCAGGCAGCTTGGCAGGCCAGGAAAAGGGGAGGACCATACCAGGCCACGTACCCACAACATGAGGGGGTGAGTGCTTTGGGACACTGCCCCCACCCACCCCAAATCACCTTGTCCCTATATTGATATTGATGAGGACAAGGGTCTCTTCCCGACATCACGGACTGTTGCATGATGGGAATGTGATGTCAGAAGTGGGCGTTGCCACCGGATGAGGTAGCCAGGTGGCCCTGCCTCTTACCTATATAAGAAATGTCAAAGTGAAAAGAAGGCATTCAGTGGGAGGCCTCCCAGGAGGCAAGAGCATTTTAGACTTTTTCTGATTTTTCTGATCCAATGGGCGGCATGATTGATGATGGATTTACATCAAGGGACACAAATTTTTTATTTTTTAATAAAGGATTTGTCAAAAACTGTCTCTTGTGTTTATTACTTTTTGACACTTTTTTGGTGAATGGGTAGGGGTGCTATATACCCTATACCCATTCACAAAGGGGGGCAGGATCTAGGAGTTATCAACATATAAGGACAAAGGCTTTGGGGCGCCTCAAAGCACCCACCCCCCCATGTTGAGGGCATGTGGCCTGGTATTGTTCAGGAGTGGGGGGGTGCTCGATTGTCACCCCTACTTTCCTGACCTGCTAGGCTGCATGCCTGGATAAGGGTCTGGTATGGATTTTGGGTTGTCCTTTAAATCCATACCAGACCTGAAGAACCCCACTGCGTTTTTTTTTCTTTCTTTTTTTTAGGCCTCATGCACACTGGAAGTTAATAAAACATCAGTAAAAAGCTGTAGCTGTAGCAGGAGTTTTTTAGCTTTTTTCCAGCTGTAGCGTTTTTTTAGCTTTTTTTATCAGAACTATATCCCCACAAAAGCTCATGGCTCAAAAAGGTTAATAAATAGTGAATAACCACGTTTTGTGGTGTTTTTTGACGTTTTTCAGCATTTTTTAAGCTTTTGCAGCTGAAAAACGCCTCTTAAAACCCACTAGTTCTGGGTTTTTTTACAGCCAGAAAATGCTCCTGCCAAAAACTGCTGATAACAGTTTATGTGTGCATGAACACATAGAATAACATGCTGGGGAATTTACTGGCTGTAGGAAAAACTTCTGATGCCAAAAACAGCAGCTGGAAAAACGTCCAGTGTGCATGAGGATTTATTCTTCAGCTGTCAGTGGGGAAACCCATTGACAGCCGATGAGTCATGGGTTGTAAAGGATGCTGCGGCAGGCTTCCCAGCCCTGCTTTTTAACAACCAGCTAACAGTGTGCCCTAATTGGGCAGCCTTGCCCAATCAGGTCGCAGAATGCACTGGGCAGTAAATCGACCGATATAGTTTTTTTAACCACTTGCCGACCGCCGCAAGTACATTTACTGCAGCAGTCAGCCCCTCCTGGGCAAAGCGATGTAGTACTACGTCGCTCACCCAGGAGCCTGTAGCGGGCACGCGCGCCGCTGGGGACGCGCTCCCGCCCCCGCTCATTCACAGCCATCCCCGCGCGAGTGACCGGAGGCTCCGATGTCCGCTGGTCACTCGCAATCTCCCGCTGGAGAGGGAGAAAGGCAGGCAGCTAATGTAAACAAAGCCGCCTGTCATTCTCCCTGGTGTAACAGCAGAGACTATACAATCCTGCTATGTAGGATCGTATGTCTCTGTGGTTACATCAAAAGCCACGCCCCTTGACAGTTAGAAGCACGCCCCTAGGGACACACTTAACCCCTGGATCTCTAATAAAGTTAACCCCTTCCCTGGCAGTGTCATTTTTACAGTAACAGTGCATATGTATAGCACTGATTACTGTAGTAATGTCACTGGTACCCCCAAAAGTGTCAAAAATGTTAGTCAGGGGTCGGATCTGTCTGCCGCAATGTTGCAGTCCCGCAAAAAAAAAATCGCAGATCGCCGCCATTACTAGTTAGAAAAAAACAATAAAAATGATATAAATCTTTCCCTTAGATAGTAAACGCAATAACTTTTGCGCAGACCAATCAAAATACGCTTATTGCGATTTTTTTTACCAAAAATATGTAGGAGAAAACAAATTGGCCTAAAATGTTAAAAAATTCTGATTTTTAAATTTTTGTTTTGAATGTTGTCCATTTTTTTAATTCGGCGCAGAGTACCCGGAAGTGATGTCATGACATCACTACCAAGTTTTTTACATGGAGATCGGCGCATGCGCACTTGCGGCAGGGATACTGGCTTTCACAGGGACACATCTTCATGCTACACTGGGTCTTCTCTTCGGCGGCGGCGGTGGAGGTAGGTTCCCCGGGTCTCCCGGTGGAACGGGAGACCCAGGTGAGCCGTGTAAGGATGCGGGAGGGGGGGAGTCCTCTCCCGCTCTTTGTAATGACAGCCGAGAGGCTTCTCAGCCTCATTGGTTGTTATTACAAGTCAGCTGACCGTTGACTATGGACACCGGTACCTCTAGCTGCAGGCATCACCCCAGTACATGCACTTTCCTTAAATATCCGCAATATCGGTAATCTCAGGGGCCGATTCCGATATATCGGGGAAAGTGCATATCGGCCTCCGAAATATCTGTGTTGCCGATAATCGGTCGATCTCTACTGGGCAGCACCCAATGCATTGCAGGGTGTTCGTTGGGGCGAACACCCTGTAAATTCGGGTGTTCGACGAACGGCCGAACAGGCAAATTTTTAGCCCGAACTTATGCTTGGGCCAAACTGTTCACCCATCCTTAGTAAGGTAGTAAGGTGCATGGAGTGACCACATGGTGACTATTGGGCTCAATAACACATTTTCACAGTGGTGATAAGATAGTAAATGATTTTGCATGCTAAATGTGAGTGTATATGGCACTGTGATGGTACTAACCATCACTATGAGTAAAAGACAGATAATTAATGGTTTGAATTGCTTCAGATGGGACAGTCATATTTGTCAGTAATATCTCCATATAGAAATATGAAGATTTTTTCCCATTGCCATGAAATCTGTAATTCCTAAATAATGTGTGTATTACATATCCCTCAATGTCAGACAGGTTTTCCCTATTTATTTAGCTTTAATGTGAGAGAGACACACAGACTGTCACTGGCAGCCTTGTCCTATTGTTTGTGTATTGAAATGGAATGTGGATTGTGCCGTCCCATTGTCTAATGTTAATGACCTCACATTGTTCTGTCCAGATGGCTAGATAATTAGTTTACGTTAGGGGGGAGGGATTGTGTACACTGTATGGGAATGAGTGTAAAACCCTGTTTCTATTGGACTGTGAATGTCACATCCAGTCCTCAACAAGGTCCACCTGGACGGTAACATTGTGGGGGAAAACTGTATATAAGTATGTTTCTTGTTCAATAAAGTTGAGTTACTTCACCCTCAATCTAGAGTCCTGTCTCTTATTGGGGGAATATGCTACAAGGTATTGCTATGGTCTTCCATACTCCCTTGGATAATCACTAAGCTCTTGTAAGAGCTTGTGTAAGAGCTTGTGTAAGAGCTTGTTCTGCTGCACTCTCTGGGGAAAGAGAGGTTCACCCACGGGAACCTGGAGCCTTGTCGTAGGTCCAGGGTGGGTAGGAGATGGCGAGACCCCAACCAAGCTGTGGTGGTTCGTGGGGTCGGACGTGGTTATGGTGTCTGGTGGAGTGCTTGGAGCCCTCAGGAAGCACTAGGATCATCCGTCAATGGAGGTGCCCATTCGGGGTGCTGGTTGATCTGTTACATTGGTGGCAATCGGTGGGATGGCATCCCAGTGTGAGGGGAAGCAGCTCGGAGACACCGGTAACATTATGGAGCGAGCTAACACCCGTGCAGCGTCCCCATATGAGGAGGAGTTTCTCTGGAGGTTGCAGCAATACTTGGCCCAACAGGATGGGCCTGTATCAGAGGAAGCCATACTGGACTGGAGAGACCATACTCGAAAGGAAATGTGGTATGAGGCCTTAGAGGATGTGCAGAGAACCTTCCCAGCGAAGAACAGTGGTTCCAGGTATACGTTGCCCTGGTAAAGAGGGAGATAGGGTGGAAATTTTGAGGGGATGTAGGTTTCTTCTCTGGCTTCGGTAGTGTAATGGTCAAACCATTTAACATTTCCTTTTGGAAGAAAGATAAGGTGGCAGCCGCTTTGAAAAGCTGACAAAGAGGGTTTAAAATGGTTGTATATCCCCCTGTAATGTTTGTACCTATAGGTAAGCCTATAGCATTGTGGCACATAGATAAGAAGGAATAGTCCCATTCTTTGGCGTGTTGATAGCGCCATACATCATGCAGTTGAGAATCTTGAAGGAAAGGCCCCAGTGAAGGTCTTCCCCTCTTGGATAAGTTTGAGGAGTCAAGTTGGGAGTCTGGTGTGATGTTGAAATCCCCACACCAAATGAGGAACCTGTGTTGCACCTTGGAGACTTTTTTGCACAGTTTCTATAAAAAAAACAATCTGGTGGGTGTTAGGTGAATACACGCTGATGATTGTGTAGGGGGAGTTATTCAGGTGGCATAAGAAAATAAGGTATTGACCTTCTGTATCTTCAATGCACTGCTGCAGTTGGAAAGAGACTGTGTTAGACAGCTAGAGTACCTTTCTTTTTGGCTGTGGCACTCACAGTGAAAATGTGCAGAAAGGATTTGATAGTGCATCGGGTTGGCGAAGAGCATGGAAGTGCATTTCCTGCACACAAAGAATATTAGGATAAATATTGGGATAAAGCTCTTTTGACTGGGCGCTTTAGGCCCTTTGTGTTGATGCACAGGATCTTGATGGTCATGGTAGCTGTTCGAGGAATTGGGTATTGGAGTTCAACTATGTGCGTTTGTGATAAAGAGAAGATGCGTTACACAAGCACACAAGGATGAGTACTATTGGCTGTTTTGACAGGAGTCTAAAGTATGCTTTTAAGCAGTAACAAAAAACAGTAGAATTGCTTATTGAAAAATGGGTTGACAACTGTTGAACACTTCCTGTGCTTGAGGCACAACTGTGCCCAGTAAGGAAATACAGGGTTAGAAGTTTAGTAAAGTTGGAGGCTATGAAATACTGGATTGAGCATATGAATTATAGAGTGCTCCCTGGCGCTAATTTAACATGGTCTGAATCTTTGGTTGTTGTGCTGAGGATAGCTGGTAGGTGGTGCTGGTTTCACAGGGTACATGGGGTCTGAGTCAGGGGGGTCTGGTATGGTGATCCAGATATGCAGTTGTTGTAGGCCTGCTTAAAGGGTGGAAAAAACATGTTTGGAGCCTTGAAAAGTAACCAGAAGTTTGACAGGGTTAGCCTATTGATATGGGATTTTTGTGGTTACATAAGGCTTTTGTTATTGTGTTAATTGTCTGTGGCATTGTAAAGTATGCTGTGATAGATCTGCGTACAGTTGCAGATGAGCACAGAGTTCCAGCGGTTTTAGCTTTCTGCATGAGTTGATCCTTAACATGATGGAAGTGGATGCGTAGAATGAATTTGGGAAGTCTATGTATGCGGTTAATGACTAGCTCAACATTTTTGGCTCTGGCAATAGTGTTTTAAGCAGGCTTCGGAGATATGTGGACAGATTGTGCGCTTGCACGTCTTCGGAGAGTCCTCAAATGTTAACATTATTCTGGCGATAACTCTACTGTATCTGCCAGTTTGTTTTTAATCCAGTTGAGTTCTTCAGAGTGTGCTTCATGAGCGTCTATTAAATCATTAATGGTGGTTGTGTAATCCCCCATTTTTGCCTCTGTGTGCTCTACTCTGTTCCCCAGGGAATAGATATCCTGCTTAAACTGCTGCATCGTGTAATCATGTCAGACTGTAGTGTGCTCTGGAGAGACAGTAAAATTTCCTTTAGAGTAGTATCCATCACTGGCTGGTTAGTGGTAGGAAACATAGTGATGGCATCAAATGGAGCTATCTGTGACCCAGGAGTAAGAGAGGAACTTCATGTAGATCCTCTGCTATCAAATCCACCCGCATCCGATGCATTTCGATGCATTCGGTGCTGGGAGGAGAGCTGGCGGAGCATGTATCATGGAGCTGATACTCCATGTTGTTATTGAATGGAACAGTCACCATGTTGCCGGAGCCTCACCACAGGCTTGAGCATGAAATCAGTGAGCTTCTGCGGGTGCCGCAGTTTGTTTTTCTCCTTCGCTACAATGCTGCTGGGTGACAGGTAAGCACAGGAGTTTGCCAGGCTTGAGGTATCACTGCGGATTGATGTCAAATAGTTGCTTTTACCCGATTCGGTATGCAGAGCTTTAGAGCTTGGGAGCGAGCACAGGCATGAGAAAGTGCAGCATGAAGGGATTTATTAATAAAAACAGAAGTGATGGTACTCACAAACAAAGGGAATAGCAGGGCTTAAAACCATGGTAGGCGTAGTGAGAAATCATCCCCATCAATAGAGTGAGAGTTCAGGACGGCCTCTAGCAGTCAGGGCTTCTAGAGACACTGCCGGTGGGTTGCAGCACCTCCTCTGGCTGTGAAATGCACGGATGCCATCTCCTGACGTCACTTCCCGGAAGTGATGGGGTGCCGTAGGCGACGTGTTTGTGGAGCATGCACTCCTTCTTCAGGCCTATACAACTCCATCTTGGATGAGGGAATTTATAGGACTAGTGGGGTGCCGCTGGGTCCTAAAGCCTGGCAGTTCCTCTAAACTGCAGTGATCTGATCATACACCCTAATGATGTACTGGGCAAGTGAGATACAATTGGAATACACATTATATATATATATAGGGATATGTATATCTGACAAAATGTTAATACACACGGTGGACTACCAAAAAATGAAAATATTAGGCACTAATTCTATAACTGATATTTTGTGTCCCTTACTGGTGAAACTGCCTGGCAGGAAAGGTTTGCCTAGCTGAAGAATATCATGCAATACCATTTTGCTACATTTTCAAAACATTTTTTTTCTTTTGGGTGGTCATATCTTCCACATAATATTACCTTGCATAATAAAATAGGTAATGAGCAGTGTGTGCTTTTTGGTATTCTTTTTTTCCTTGGTAACTTAATTTCTTTTCAATAATTTACAGTTAAGGCTTAAGATAATAAAGTATTTGTGTCCAACTATTTGTGTTTGTTGTACAGCAAGAAGGATGACTTTCAAAAGGCATGTGACCCAATGTGGTAAAGGAGGAGGACATACATTTGCTGCCCTCCCTTTCCTGTTCCACCACACATTACCTGGTTAATTATCGATTGCATTACAAAGGGGAATCCCATGCTTTTAATTTTTTCTTAAATTAATATACTATATGACTAATATTAATAATGGAAAAACTATACATCCATGTGCACTTTTGACAATATAACAATCTTTTTACTCACCAGTGGCTTACTTATGGGATTTTCCATCTGCTCCCATTCTGGATATTTTTGTTAACAATCCCTTTCCAGATGTCCTTTTTCTGGCTGTCCTTTAAAGTTTGTGGCACTGGTCACACAGCTCTGGGTGTTCCTAAACCATGTTGAAGAATGCATCATCATTCAGCCATGCTTTGTCTGGGATTGTGATAGATGCAAACAGTATGTACCAGTCTGACACACTTTACTAACCAGGAAATGAAATGGAAAGATAATAGCAGAGGAGCCTTAATTGTAAATCTTTTCTCAGAGTCCCATTGACGCACTTTGGATTGCATTGACACAAGTTTTCATACAGCACGTTGTACCTTTATTTAGGGCACTGCAATACAGCACAATGGTGGTTACTTGTCTCATTTTCAAACATTGCTTTTAGACTGTATATAGTATACAGTATCTCACAAATTTAAGTACTCCCCTCACATTTTTGTAAATATTTTATAATATATTTTCATGTGACAACACTGAAGAAATGACACTTTGCTACAATGTAAAGTAGTGAGTGTATGGCTTGTATAACAGTGTAAATTTGCTGTCCCCTCAAAATAACTCAACACACGGCCATTAATGTCTAAAGTGCTGGCAACAAAGGTGAGCACACCCTTAAGTTAAAATGTCCAAATTGGGCCCAATTAGCCATTTTCCCTCCCCTGTGTCATGTGACTCGTGAGTGTTACAAGGTCTCAGGTGTGAATGGGGAGCAGGTTTGTTAAATTTGGTGTTATCGCTCTCACTCTTTTATACTGGTCACTGTAAGTTCAACATGGCACCTCATGGCTAAGAACTATCTGAGGATCTGAAAAAAAAGAATTGTTGCTCTACATAAAGATGGCCTAGGAACATTGCCAAGACATTGAAACTGAGCTGCAGCAAGGTGGCCAAGACCATACAGCAGTTTAACAGGACAGGTTCCACTCAGAACAGGCCCCACCATAGTCAACCAAAGAAATTGAGTGCACGTGCTCAGCATCATATCCAGAGGTTGTCTTTGGGAAATAGACATATGAGTGCTGCCAGCATTGCTGCAGAGGTTGAAGGTGTGGGGGGCCAACCTGTCAGGGCTCAGACCCTACGCCACACACTGCATCAAATTGGTCTGCATGGCTGTCGTCCCAGAAGGGAGCCTCTTCTAAAGATGATGCACAAGAAAGCCCGCAAACAGTTTGCTGAAGACAAACGGACTAAGGACATGGATTACTGGTATCATGTCCTGTGGTTTGATGAGACCAAATTAAACTTTTTTGGTTCAGATGGTGTCAAGCATGTGTGGCGGCAACCAGGTGAGGAGTACAAAGACAACTGTGTCTTGCCTACAGTCAAGCATGGTGGTGGGAGTGTCATGGTCTGGGGCTGCATGAGTGCTGCCAGCACTGGGGAGCTACAGTTCCATGAGGGAACCATGAATGCCAACAAGTACTGTGACATACTGAAGCAGAGCATGATGCCCTCCCTTCAGAGACTGGGCCACAGGGCAGTATTCCAACATGATAATGACACCAAACACACCTCCAAGATGACCACAGCCTTGCTAAAGAAGCTGATGGTAAAGGTGATGGACTGGTCAAGCATGTCTCCAGACCTAAACCCTATTGAGCATCTGTGGGACATCCTCAAGTGGAAAGTGGAGGAGCGCAAGGTCTCCTCTAACATCCACCAGCTCCGTGATGTCATCATGGAGATGTGGAAGAGGAATACAGTGGCAACCTGTGAAGCTCTGGTGAATTCCATGCCCAAGAGGGTTAAGGCAGTGCTGAAAAATAATGGTGGTCACACAAAATATTGACACTTTGGGCCCAATTTGGACAGTTTGACTTAGGGGTGTACTCACTTTGGTTGCCAGTGGTTTAGACATTAATGGCTGTGTGTTAAGTTATTTTGAGGGGACAGCAAATTTACACTGTTATATAAGCTGCACACTCACTACTTTACATTGAAGCAAAGTGTAATTTCTTAAGTGTTGTCACATGAAAAGGTATAATAAAATCTTTACAAAAATGTGAGGGGTGTACTCACTTTTGTGAGATACTGTATGTTAGGAAGGCATTGAAAAATGCATCCAAATACACCTGAATCTGTGACACATCATAATGACATATTTATGATTATAAAGCTGCATTAAATTTTGTATTTCATATCTGCCTAGAGTTCAGCTTTAATAAAGCCCTGTCGCAGTGATGAAGTCATCAGCCAGTATGATGTTTGCTTCAGAGACTTCAAGTGACTCAACAAGAAAAATGTTATATAAATGTGCTTAGCCTTTTAAAGAAAAAACAAAGAGATGTTACATACATAATATTCTTTTCAGACGTGTTGGCTTTGGATCTAATGTATCCAGAAAGGCCATAACCTTGCAAATCATTGAATTATGTTCCATATGGCTAACATATGTAATTTTGTAACACATCTTTAAAGAAGTCAAATAATCTCCTATAATATATAAAATATTGGCAACAGTGTCAGTCCAAATATGTGCAGCTTAAACACTGACTTTTAGAAACAGAATATTAGGGCTTAAGGCCCGTACACACGTACCGATCGTCGGCCGAAAAGCTTCGGCCGACGACCGATCTGCCGATTGTAGGCTTGTTAGTATGATGCCTCCGACAGCCGTCAGCGCACATTCTGCCGACAAGAATCTGTCATGCAAGCATTAAAAATTTTGTATGCCGACACCAGAACGGCCGATTGTTCGCCAGTCAGTACAGAATTCGGCTGACAGACCGCAGATTTGCAAGACTGGGCATGCTCAGAAAAGAAAAAACACAGGGAAAGTTAACCATTACATGACATCACTTCTGCAGTCGGCTGTAGTCGGCGGACAAAATTCTTGTGCCGTCTTTGCACTTTTCAACAGACACCGACAGCCCGGGGACAAAAGACGGCCGATCGTTCGCCGACGATCGGTACGTGTGTACGGGGCTTTATTCACACTGGCACATAGTTCCATGAAGAGCCATTTGTTCATTTTTCTATACTAGCATGTAGCTGCTGAATAGTTGTCTACATTCGTGACTAGATACACATCAGCTGTAGGGAATTACCTGCACAGCAGAGTTTAACAGGTATGCAGGTCTTTACAACCAAAGCATATACATTAACTTACATAGGTTACCTCCACGCAGCTAAACGTTAGTACAAAAAAATAAACAAATGGCTTGTCATGCTGTATGGGGCTCTACACCCATGTGAATGAGCTTTTATTTTTTATTTTTTTCCAAATAGAGCTTTTATTATTAATAATAATTGTTTAATAAGAAAATCATAATTTAACTATGGATGGAGGAACCTTAGAGTAGCTATAGGCTGCATCCAAATTTATTATGGTAACACTTTTTTTGCAAGACAGCAAGGTTGATACAATAACATTTCTTTATTTTAAAACATATTCAATTTTTACATGGTATATAATACTGTATTTCCACAAAGATCAGTTGTTATGCTGCAGTACAAGAAAAGGAGTCTAATGCCTCGTACACACGCAACGATTATCGGCCGACCGATCGTCCGACTTTTGTCCAGAGTGGTGTTTTGTTGGTTGGAATGTGCCTAGACTGCACACTAATTTTCTCGGCCAACAAAAATCTACTACAGAAGTGATGTCATGTGCTGGTTTACTTTCCGTGTGTTTTTTCTTCTCTGAGCATGCCCAGTCTTGCTCATCAGATTTTTGTCTGCCGAAATCTGTACTGACTGACGGGAAAATCGGCCGTTGTGTTGACGGCCAACAAAATTTTTATAGCCTGCACACCAGATTTTTTTCGGCCGAAAAGTCGGAGTCGGTTGTCGGAAGCATCATACTAACAAGCCGAAAATCGGCCGATCGGACGTTGGCTGAAAATTCCCGGCCAATAATCGATGCGTGTGTACGAGGCATAAGGAACAAGCTAGCAGAACTCATGTAAAGACTGGACTGCAGGGAATTAGCCCCCTGGGCCAGAAAAATTAAGGTACAGTGGACCCGTGGCCAATTAAAACCACAGTCAAATACAGCTTCTCGGCATTATTCAGCTACCTCCTCCTTGTTCATTTTTTTCTTGCAGATGTTCCTTGCAGATGGTATGTTTTCGAACACAGCCACAAAGAAAATCAGTGCTGAAATACTTCAAGCTAAGAGGGATCTAACAAGGATTAACCCAACCGAGAGAGAGACCTGAAAAGGAAGGAACCAATCAGTAGGTGTTGATAAGGGTTTGTGTGGAACAGGACCCAGTACCTGGGAGAGCTATGATCTGCTTGGCTAAAAAGATGTTGCTGGATTGTTGTGTCCTTTTTTCTAGGTCTCTGGAGCACGCAGGACCTTTAAACACTGTTGTGGGACAGATATGCAGCACACCCCTCCATGGGAGCCTCTGGTGAATGGGATCTCCCACCTTGCACAGGCAGGCACAACGAATTTCCACAGGCACACTAGAGTCAGGAAAAAGTCCAGCAGCTTTGTTTTTTTTTGTTTATTTGGGGTATTGAACTTGAATCGAGATGGGATCATCATGGGAAGCCCACTCAACTTCAAATAACTCTCCAGAGATACTTCAACTACATACACAGTCTGTATACACACTCCTCAGCTTTCCTTAGCACATCACTTGCTTGCAGGACAAAATCACAGATCCAGCTGGCACACTTTTATTTTATCTGACAAAAAAGCATCAGTCGAATCTTACAGGCAGGGAACATGGGCCCCTTTGGTGTGTAGAAAAAGCCAGTGTCCAGCTTCCATCCCTGTGACTACTGATCCCACCACCACCACCTCTTCAGGCACTGACAGCCTGTCTGACTGCAGCTGCCTCTCTAGCTTACTTATGCCTTGTACACACGCACCGATTGTTGGCCGTGAATTTTCGGCCAACGTCCGATCGGCCAATTGTCGGCTTGTTAGTATGATGCTTCCAACAACCAACTGCGACTTTTCGACCGAACAAAATCTGGTGTGCATGCTATAAAATTTTTGTTGGCCGCCACCAGAACGGCCGATTGTTCTTCAGTCAGTACAGATTTCGGCAGACAAAAATGTGATGAGCTGACTGGGCATGCTCAGAGAAGAAAAAACACACGAAAAGTAAACCAGCACATGACATCACTTCTGCAGTTGGTTGCTGTTGGCCGACAAAATTCGTGTGCAGTCTAGAGCACATTTCAACCAACACAACAACACTGGACAAAAGACGGCCGATCGGTCGGCCAACAATCGTTGCGTGTGTACGAGGCTTTAGCTTTTTCCCACAGTCCTGCCAGATTGCTCACATACCATCCCAATTGGCTGCCTTCTCCCTGAAGATCTCCCAGACGTTTTGACTCTCTCCTGCTGTGTATAACCTCACTATTAAACAGCGCTAGCATAAAAAAAAAATTCAAATGTCTTTACACTAAAATAAAAATAAAAAAATTTAAAAAATTGTGCACAATGTGATAAATCATTAACCACATACATTTTAGATATGTACAATAAATGTGATAAAAAAAAGTCCAATCATATAAATTGACCAATATAGTGCAAGGTGCTCCAGTGCAGACGAAAATATAAAGGTGCTCCAGGCGATTGTGACCCCTCCAGGTTCCCCACTCACCAGAAAAAAGGATCAATAAAGCCTGTAACCACTGGGATATGACAATGCACCAGGACTTCTCCTATGTAATGCCAGGTTGTTTAAGGTTTTCTTAGTCAAAGGTGGTCCGAGATTCCTCCATGGACCCAATACCAGAGATAAGAGACCATATATAGTGAAGTACATTTAAAAAGATTTATTGCTTCAATCAAAAAAACATACTCACAAACAATATCGGGAAAAAGGCAATATAGTATCTACAATCTGCCGCGAACACCACTGATGGCGTGCGTTCCACAGCCGATCCAGGAAGCTTGACCGGAAGTGACAACTACGCAAATGCCGTACCGGAAGTGCATCGACGCGTTTTGCCCACCCACTGGGCGTTATCAAAGACATAATTTCCAGTGGACGGACGGAATTTATACAGTGCTGGGAGCGGACATCATATCCGGTGCTCATCCGGCACTAAGTGTATTCCGGCAGTAGGTATATGATTAAATTTAAAAAATGGTGAATATAAATGTGTATGGATCCTATTTCGGAACTCTTTTAATAATTTTAACAATTTAATTATTGTTATATGGGGATAGTAATTTATCATTCCCAATTGTGTTGATGTACACTTCGGTATCACCTGTTTACATCAATAGGACAAACTTTATTAACAATGCATAAAATACTGATATGTCTGAAAAATTATGATTAAAAACATAAGGTTAGAAAGATTAATAGGTGTACCTGATAATTATAAATTTAAAATTAGAAATGGTGATGTGAAAGGTGATTTAATTAATAACCTCCGATGATAATGATAAAAATAAATGAATAATGATAATAATAAAAAAATAATAAAACTGGTGTCATTGATTTATAGTTAATTAATATATAAATACAAATGGTTGTAATAAATTTTAAATTAGGTGTCTGTGGATAAAGTTTCTTGATGAATATTTATAAGATATATTTAATAAAGTGCTAGTATTTATAAATAATTATATAGGTGATAAATAAAATTAATAGTTCTTAAATATATTGTGAAAGTATTTTTAGGATGATGGTGACTGGGAGGTGACTAGTAGGTGATAAATAATAATATTATTATAGAATAGGTAAGGGCAATCCTATCATATTGTTTTAAAAAAAGGAAGTAGACCATGAAAACCATTTATTTAAAAAATGTATATAATTAATTAAAATTTGTTAAAAACGTATTAAAAAAATGTATCATGAATATAAATTTGAGTAAAAAATATTTTAAATTTACCAATTGGATAAAAAACAATTCAGATCTAAAATATCTCCTGCTGTCCTCACACCTGCTCCTGTGCATCCAGGGCAGGTGTAAGGACAGCAGGGCTATGTTGTAGAAGATCCCTCCAGCACCTGAGCACCAGGCCCAAGGTCACCCCCCTCCAACAGTCTCCTCAGTACTCCATCTCCAATTTTACACTCAACACCACTGCCCCTGCTGGAATGATCTAGAGTGTAAAAGAGCCCCCCCCCCCCACCAGCCCATTTGCTGAGGATTGACTGAGGCTCTCATCAATACTCCAGGGACCTCCTCCTAACCTCCCTCCCATCTTCTGGAAACTTCCCTAAGGTTCCAGCAAGTAGGGAGAGCAGGGCAGCCATCAGAAATGTTTGGGCCCCTTACACAGCTTAAGGCCTGGACCCCCTCGGCCTAAGCACCAACATTCCCTAGGGCCCATCCATTGGCCGTTCCACTGAATCCAACAGCCCCATGTATTCAGCAAAGAGACATCCCCATATATTCTGCAAGGAGACAGCCCAATCCGCAAAGAGATGGTGCCAAGCAGCAGAAACATCCCCATATTTCCAGCAAAGAGACACTCCAATACAGCAAGGAGACATTGCCATATTCTCAGCAAAGAGATGGCCCAGTCCAGCAGAGACATCCCAATATATTCAGCAAAGAGACAGCCCCATCCAGCAAAGAGATAGCCTAATCCAACAAAGAGACAGTAACAGTCCAATCCAACAAAGAGAAAGTCACAGCACAGGCCCATATCCAGCAACATTATCAATCAATTTACCAAAAATGTGATGTCTAACAACTCATCTACAGTTCACAGTGAGCAGTCAGAGAGGCAGTCTACACACAGCACAGAACTTCTACATGGCAAAGCTGCGACTGGAGCCCAAACCAGCATTGTGTCTGAAGGGAGAGGTAGAATGCAGATTATATCACTCCGTCTTCCTCTCTCTTAGGCTTCTGCCAGAACTAAGTAAGCATATCGGCTCACTCTGCAGCCGCCCTGCTAAAGAGATAGTGTACAGAGAGTGCTTCTCCCTCACTATCTCTGGCAGAGGTGCTGGAACACCGATCCAGCACGTTCCGCCAGAAAAAAGCCCTGGCTGTTACTATACAGTAAGTTAACAACTCGTTGGGGGCCCGGGTCCATACCAGTGAGTTTCACTTTGGTACTAGACAGCAGAAACAATTTGTTGGTTGGGGCCTGGGCCCCTCAGGATGTCTGGGCCCCCTACATGTGTATGGGCTATCCCCCCCCTGATGGCAGCCCTGAGAGAGAGGTACCAGAGATGCTGCCTGATAAGTCATCCAGCATCCCTGAGTCAATCACCCTTAACCACAGGCTTGGCTGTCAGTTTTACAATTTACCTACACTACAAAAACCTATGTACACTTCTACCACACTAAACTAGAGGGTTCTACAGATATATGCTGGCAATAAGCCAAAACTTATCTTTATACCTGAGTTCATGAAGTGTTTTTATTTCTTTATGATGAGAATAAGTTGTTTTGTTTTTCAAAAACCTGGCTGGCTTGTGAGCCAGACTCTGGATGATCAGTATATATATATATATATACACACAGTATATATATTCCACTACATGGTCTCATTGATGCTTCTTTCCTTTCCTTAATCCATTTACCTAACTCTTTTTTTCCTTTTCTACTATAATTTGGGTTCACTAATTTGATAATCCCCTAACACTCACACTCAATCTTGGCAGTGGCGTACCAAGGGGGGGGGCGGCCCGCCCTGGGTGCCACGCACTGGGGGGT
This sequence comes from Pelophylax lessonae, assembly GCF_965119305.1. Classification (NCBI taxonomy): domain Eukaryota; kingdom Metazoa; phylum Chordata; class Amphibia; order Anura; family Ranidae; genus Pelophylax; species Pelophylax lessonae. The sequence continues at coordinate 259,322,624 of NC_138772.1, read as the reverse complement.
GTCAGCCGGTGTCCTGCCCGGCGTGTTCCGTATCGCTGTGAAGGCAGCTCCTTCAGTCAGCGCTGCGGGGGGGGGGGCGTAACGGCGGCGGGAATAAGGGGCGGAGCCGCGGCGGGAATAAGGGGCGGAGCCGCGGCGGGAGAAGGGGGCGGGGCCTCGGTGGGAAGAAGGGGCGGAGTCTCAGCCTCGGCAGGAAGAAGGTGAGTGCCGAAGTGTGTGCTGAATAGGAGGGGGATGGGGCAGCTGCATATGAGGAATTCATCTTTCCCTAGCTCCCTGTCCCCTTCAGTGCTCTCCACCCCCATGGTTTTCTCTGCCCGCCCCCCAAGTGCTACCAGTCCTCCCCACAGTGCTCTCCACCCCCCTGGTTTTCCCTACCCACCCCCCAAGTGCTACCTGCCCCCTCCTGTGCTCTCCACCCCCCTGGTTTTCCCTGCCCGCCCCCCAAGTGCTACCTGTCCCCCCCCCCCAGTGCTCTCCACCACCTGGTTTTCCCTGCCCACCCCCCAAGTGCTCCCTGCCCCCCCCCCCGTGCTCTCCACCCCCCTGGTTTTCCCTGCCCGTCCCCCAAATGCTCCCTGCCCCCCCCAGTGCTCTCCACCCCCCTGGTTTTCCCTGCCCGCCCCCCAAGTGCTCCCTGTCCCCCCCCCCCCAGTGCTCTCCACCCCCTGTGCCTTCCAACCAACCCTGCAATGCTTTCCAAACCCCCTCTTAATTCTCTCCAGCCCCCCCACCGTGCCCTTCAGCTCCTCCAGTGCTCTCTGCTTCGCCTGTGCTCTCCGGCCCCCCTAGTGCTCTTCTATCTTCTATCATGTCCTCAGTCTCTGACCAACTCCTGTATCATGTCTGCAGTCTGACCATCTACTGTGTCATGTCTGCAGTCTCTGAGCATCTTCTGTATCATGTCCTCAGTCTCTGACCATCTCCTGTATCATGTCTGCAGTCTGACCATCTCCTGTATCATGACTGCAGTCTCTGACCATCTCTTGTATCATGTCTGCAGTCTCTGAGCATCTCCTGTATCATGTCCTCAGTCTCTGACCATCTTCTGTATCATGTCTGCAGTCTCTGAGCATCTTCTGTATCATGTCTGCAGTCTCTGACCATCTCCTGTATCATGTCTGCAGTCTCTGACCATCTCCTGTATCCTGTCTGCAGTCTCTGACCATCTCCTGTATCCTGTCTGCAGTCTCTGACCATCTCCTGTATCACGTCTGCAGTCTCTGACCATCTCCTGTATCCTGTCTGCAGTCTCTGACCATCTCCTGTATCATGTCTGCAGTCTCTGACCATCTCCTGTATCATGTCTGCAGTCTCTGACCATCTCCTGTATCCTGTCTGCAGTCTCTGACCATCTCCTGTATCATGTCTGCAGTCTCTGACCATCTCCTGTATCATGTCTGCAGTCTCTGACCATCTCCTGTATCATGTCTGCAGTCTCTGACCATCTCCTGTATCATGTCTGCAGTCTCTGACCATCTCCTGTATCATGTCTGCAGTCTCTGACCATCTCTTGTATCATGTCTGCAGTCTCTGAGCATCTTCTGTATCATGTCCTCAGTCTCTGACCATCTCCTGTATCATGTCTGCAGTCTGACCATCTCCTGTATCATGTCTGCAGTCTCTGACCATCTCCTGTATCATGTCTGCAGTCTCTGACCATCTCCTGTATCATGACTGCAGTCTCTGACCATCTCTTGTATCATGTCTGCAGTCTCTGAGCATCTCCTGTATCATGTCCTCAGTCTCTGACCATCTCCTGTATCATGTCTGCAGTCTCTGACCATCTACTGTGTCATGTCTGCAGTCTCTGAGCATCTTCTGTATCATGTCCTCAGTCTCTGACCATCTCCTGTACTATGTCTGCAGTCTGACCATCTCCTGTATCATGTCTGCAGTCTCTGAGCATCTCCTGTATCATGTCCTCAGTCTCTGACCATCTCCTGTATCATGTCTGCAGTCTGACCATCTCTTGTATCATGTCTGCAGTCTCTGACCATCTCCTGTATCATGACTGCAGTCTCTGACCATCTCTTGTATCATGTCTGCAGTCTCTGAGCATCTTCTGTATCATGTCCTCAGTCTCTGACCATCTCTTGTATCATGTCTGCAGTCTCTGAGCATCTTCTGTATCATGTCCTCAGTCTCTGACCATCTCCTGTATCATGTCCTCAGTCTCTGACCATCTACTGTATCATGACTGCAGTCTCTGACTGAGCATCTCCTGTATCATGTCTGCAGTCTCTGACCATCTCCTGTATCATGTCTGCAGTCTCTGACCATCTCCTGTATCATGTCTGCAGTCTCTGACCATCTCTTGTATCATGTCCGCAGTCTCTGACCATCTCTTGTATCATGTCTGTAGTCTCTGACCATCTCCTGTATCATGTCCTCAGTCTCTGACCATCTCCTGTATCATGTCCTCAGTCTCTGACCATCTCCTGTATCATGTCTGCAGTCTCTGACCATCTACTGTATCATGACTGCAGTCTCTGAGCATCTCCTGTATCATGTCTGCAGTCTCTGAGCATCTCCTGTATCATGTCTGCAGTCTCTGACCATCTCCTGTACCATGTCTGCAGTCTCTATCTATTTATGCTAAAGGTAGGACTGTGCAGGGGAGGCAGAGAGTGCAAAAGGAGGAACTGTGATTAGAGAGACGGGGGAGGGGGCAGACGGCAAGGGGCACTGTGATGGGGGGCTGTGAAATTTGTGCAATAAATATTCTTGAAAACATTACAAATTTCTGTGGGTGTTTTTACATTTTAAAGTTGGGGGGGGGGGGGGGTGCCAGATATGGGATCCGCCCCGGGTGCCAAATGCTCTAGGTACGCCACTGAATCTTGGTGACTCCTGTCTCCCTCTGATATGCAGCTCTAATTTCTCTTTATTGTCCTTTCAACAATTTGCTCTCACTGCCTCTTTTACAATCCAGTTCTCTAGCTTTTTTACTCCTCCCTTTGTTCTGTAATCCATTTTTCCCCTTCCCCTTCACCCACGTCGTATCATCTTGTTCCCTCTCCAACAGTCCTGTTCCCTCCCCCCCCCCCCCCCCCACAATAAAGTCTTGCAGCCTCTGCTCTAGTCCATTCACTATACAGACTATAGGTGTGTTACTTCTCTATTAAATATATATATATTTTTACCAATTTGTTTTGGTATACATTCTTTATGAAGGAGTCCATAAAATAATCCTGTATAATCAAGAACAGTGTGCATGTATAGGTCAACATTTGTAATATTAATTTCCTGATTTTTCTGTGGTCTGTGATTTGTGGATAATCCCATAATTTAGGAACCAATACAGCGGTGGAACTACCTGGGTCACAAAGGTTGCATTTGCGACCGGGCCCTAAAGTTCCACCACTGTGGAGTGGGGGGCAAGGCTGCAGGAGGAGAGCATTTGTATGAGGCTTGTAACTGGAAATCCGGACTTCACCCCCACCCCACCAGCCATCACTGGTTGTGTGTGGCTCCCTCCCCGCTCGAATCCCCTCACTGGGCTCTCCCTCTTCATATCTGGTAAATCTAAAGGCCACTTTCCAGGATCGACCTATGTGTCACAGGAAGTGCAGGCAACAGCGAGGCACTTGTCATCTGCAGCTCGGCTATTGGATCATAGTCCAGGCTGCGAAGTCTGTGTATGTGTGAAGTGATCTTGGCAAGGCCAGGAGGAAGAGGGGGCATCCTGGCGAATAAGCCACTCCCATCACAGGAAAAGCCGCCAGTTTCTAATGAGAAAAGGATTCAGGCTTTTTTTTCTCTCTCCAGCAGGGGGCACACTACTCTTCTTATTCTCTCTACCCTGACATGTCACATGACTGGAGAGGGGAAGAAACTGCTGACTGTGTTAACTGTGAGTACAAAAGGGAAAGTGGGGGACAACTAAGCCTTAGACCTCCCCTCTACTCCTCTAATCCCCCCCACACATACCTCTGCTAAACAGACCACCCTTTACCTCCATTCTTCTCCTCAGACGACCCACCTCTCTCTCATACCCCCCCCCCCACACCTCATCTCTCCCCCACAGACCACCCCACATCTCCTCTCCCCTCTTTAGACCACCCACACCCCCCCTTCTCTTTCTCAGACCACTCCACTCTCTACTCTCCTCTTAATACCCCTCTATACCTCCCTTGTCTTCTGCAACCCCCCCCCCCCCACACACACACACACACACACATACACACACACACACCTTCCTTCTCCTCCTCAGACCACCCCACACCCCCCTCTCCTCCTCAGACACCCACACTTAATTTCTCCTCCACAGACCCCCCCCCCACACATCTCCTCTCATCCTCAGATCACCCCACACCCCCTCTCCATCTCTTCATCTCAGAGCTCCCCCCACACCTCATCTCTCCTCCACAGACCACCCCTCACCTTCCCTCTCCTCCACAGACCACCCAAACCTCCCCCACTCCTCTTCAGACCGCCTCACACACCCTCTCCTCTTCAGACCCCTCCCTCACACCTCATCACTCCTCCACAGACTACCCCACACCTCATCTCTCCTCCACAGACCACCCCACACCTCATATCTCCACCACCGACCACCCCACACCTCCCCTCTCCTCCTCAGACCACCTCACGCACCATCTTCTCTTCAAACCCCTCCCCCACACCTCATCTCTTCTCCACAGACTACCCCACACCTCATCTCCCCTCCACAGACCACCCCACACCTCATTTCTCTTCCATAGACCACTCGCATCTCCCTTGTCCTCCTCAGATTCCCCACCTCCCTTCTCCTCCTTAGACCACCCCACACCCTCTCTCCTCCTCAGATCCCCACACCTCACCTCTCTACCTCTGACCACCCCACACCTCCCTTCTCCTCCTCAGATCACCGTACATCCCACCTTTCCTTCATTTCTCCTCCACAGTCCACTTGACACCTCCTTTCTCGTCCTCAAACCACCCCAAAGATCCCTTTTCCTCCTCAGACCACCTAACACTGCCCTTCTCCTGCTCAGACCACCCCACTTCCCTCTCCTCCTCAGACCCCCCCCACATCTCCCTTGTCCTCAGACCCCCCTCACCTTTCTTCTCCTCCTTAGACCACCCCACACCCCCTTCTCCTCCTCAGACCACCCACACCTCATCTCTCTTCCTCAGAAGAATTCAAAGTTCAAAGTTCAAAAACAGCATAATACATTTTAGGATGTAAAGAAAAGACTGCAAAGATTGCAGCTGCAATAATCAATGCTATAACTTTCCAAGCTCAGAGTCGTGGCAAATGAAGCAGCTAATTTTTTTGATATCCCAAGAGCCACCACTGATTAGCTGGATAGGCATTATAATGAATAAAATGAGACCATAATGTAAAATTAAAACTGAAACATACATGCATGAGGGGGATGGGGGGCGGGCGTTTTCTGTGGGGGTGTTGTTTTTCTTTTTTTTTTTTTTCAATTCTTTCCATATAGGCTGCATACCTACCTGTATAACTGGGATTTATCTGCAAATCTTTTTTGTTTCTCTATACAGAGCCGTGGGAGTGAGTTCAGCTAGCTATAGAATGGACTCTCTCCACCTTTGCCCCTCGGGAAATGTCTGTTTTGTTTTTCTTCTTGTTGTTGTTTCTTTTTTTTTTTTTTTTCTTTAAAGGTATTAACTGCCAGGTGGCATGGGTATTTTCATGTCTGATGGCTTGTCTACTGCCACACACTGATTTTCCAATATGGGCATTAGTATTATATTTTACTTTTATTAGTTTATTTGCTATTTTTGTCCTTCTTAATTTCATCATTAAATATTTTGATCCTAGATAGGGATTGTTCTTTTTTGGTATTTTTTAGGCCTAAATTTTTCCCAAAGGTCAATAACTCAGTAACTAAAAGTATTCTCATACAGGATTCATTTTATTTATACAATGTGAATGCAGATACTGTGGAGCAGACGTAGCGGGTCTCCCCTTCTCTTTTCACTTTATACAGTACATGTTTAACTGGTGTGTGCACATGGTATGTGCATGGATATGTGTGTGTGTGTGTATATATACATATGGACACATACCTCTGCTAACTTTTGTACCCATATTAATGTATAATTAGTTAATGAGTATTGTTTCTTGGAACATGAGGGGAACAAATTGTTCACTTGAAGACCAGGCTTATTTCTGAGATTTGTTGCTTACAGGTTAAAATCAGTATTTTTTATATTAAACATATTTTATAATATATTATAATTAATTCATATTAATTAATTAATTAATTAACAATTCATTCATTTGGAAATAATTAAATGGACTTTATAGGCACAAATAAGGATGGAGTAAAAAACTTTTTTATTGATTGACATATAAAAACAAGGGGGAAACCCCTAACACAGGGGAATGGTTATTTGACATACATTAAATACATAGAAAACACCGAAATGTACCTTAACAATAAGGCATAAAAATACAAAATGATAAACAAATGGTTGCATAACACATAAAATGTGGTGGTATAGGGATACTATACATTACATCCTACATGACTCGAAGACGATACCAAAATTGACGTTAAACGTCCTCTAGAGTGTAGTTGGTACAGCCCTAAAAGTGAGGGATAATTCATGTAGCCAGATGCCCTACATGTTTCGCTTGAGGAATCAATTCATTCATAATTAATATTAATATATTAATATAGTTTTTTGCCAGAGACCCTAGAGAATAAAATGGTGGTCATTGCAATATTTTATATCACACTGTAATTGCGAAGCAATTTTTTATGGAAAAAATACACTTTAATTAAAAAAAAAAAAAAAACTAAACAGTTAAGTTAACCCTTTTTTTGTGTGTGTAATGTGAAAAATGATGCCATGCCAAATAAATAGATACCTAACATGTTGTGCTTTAAAATTGCACATACTCGTGGAATGGTGACAAACTATGGTACCTAAAAATCTCCATAGGTGACAATATAAAATTTTATAAGGGTTACCTGTTTAGTGTTACAATGGAGGTCTTGCACCCAGTGGCGGCTGGTGCTCAAAATTTTTGGGGGGGGCGCAAACAGAAAAAATCGAATAGGCATTGCTTTGTGGCAAAAAACGCGGCAAAAAATTGTGTGACTTTGAGGTCACAAAAGTGTGAAAGGGGCCTTCAGTAATCAAAGTATAGTGTGCCCCCCTTCAATGCAGAGTTACTACAGCGTGCCCCCATCAATGCAGTGACCAGCATGTCCCCATCAATGCAGTGACCAGCATGTCCCCATCAATGCAGTGACCAGCATGTCTCCATAAATGCAGTGCCAGTGACCAGCATGTCCCTATCGATGCAGTGCCAGTGACCAGCATGTCCCCATCAATGCAGTGCAAGTGACCAGCATGTCCCCATCAATGCAGTGCCAGTGACCAGCATGTCCCCATCAATGCAGTGACCAGCATGTCCCCATCAATGCAGTGACCAGCATGTCCTTATCAATGTAGTGCCAGTGACCAGCATGTCCCCATCAATGCAGTGACCAGCATGTCCCCATAAATGCAGTGACCAGCATATCCCCATCAATGCAGTGACCAGCATGTCCCCATAAATGCAGTGACCAGCATGTCTCCATAGATGCAGTGACCAGCATGTCTCCATAGATGCAGTGACCAGCATGTCCCCATGAATGCAGTGACCAGTATATCCCCATCAATGCAGTGACCAGCATATCCCCATCAATGCAGTGACCAGCATATCCCCATCAATGCAGTGACCAGCATGTCCCCATCAATGCAGTGACCAGCATGTCCCCATCAATGCAGTGACCAGCATGTCCCCATCAATGCAGTGACCAGCATATCCCCATCAATGCAGTGACCAGCATGTCCCCATCAATGCAGTGACCAGGCATGTCCCCATAAATGCAGTGACCAGCATGTCCCCATAAATGCAGTGGATGAGGCGGCTGGCTGGATGTGGCTGCAGGGGAGTCAGCTAGCAGCAGTTCCGGGGAGACTATAGGGGAAGGGGGCCCCAGGCAGGAGAGGTGCGTACCGTATGCTGGCTGGGAGTGGGACCCAGTTTCAGTGGCTCCAGAGGTGTACTTCCCGCCCGCCGTCAGACTCAGCGAGGAGGAGCAGGTAAGGGAAGAAGCCACGGTGGCCTGGCGATGGCGCTGTAAGGACCTGTCACCTGCTGCCTAGGAACTCCGTGACCAGCGGTCTCGAGGGATCCAGGATACTTACCGGTGGTGGTCTGGACGGATCGATCCGATTCCGGTCCGGTGACTCCGGTCTCCTCTCCGCTCTCTGCCGGTGCCGCCGTCACTCCCGTCTCCCGCCGTGTCCGTCCACTAGTCTCCGACTCGGTGCGGCAGCGTGACTGACGCACGCGACGTTACGTCAGCGGGGTCAGTATGAGGCCATGGGATGTCCTGTATGATGATTGGTCCAGGCTGTTGACTGGACCAATCACAGCCAGGATATCAGAAAGTGGGGGTGTCCCCCAAAGACTTGCGCCCAGGTTACGCCCCCAGAAGGCAGCCAATCGGCGCCTCTTCTGGGACGTAACCCCACCCCCCCCCCCCCCAGCCACCAGTTTCTTCACAGAGGCCGGCGAACCCAATTTTTTTTTTTACAACTTTATTTGTTCGCTTTGTAATTTTTTTTTTTCTTTTTTTTTCTTTTTTTTAGGGGTAGGGGGGCGGCGCCCTGGCGCCCCCTATGCACAAGCCGCCACTGCTTTCACCGGAATTATTGATCTCACTCTACTGATCGTGGTGATACCTCACATGTGTTGTTTGAACACTGTTTACATTTGCGGCCATGACTTACGTGTGCGTTTGCATTGGTGCGTGAGCAAAGAGGAATGGGGCGTTTTAATTTTTTTTTTCTTATTTATTTTATTTTATTTTATTATTTTCTTATGCTGTCCCTTTTAAAAATTCTATTCACTTTTATTGCTGTCACAAGGAGTGAAAACATCCCTTGTGTTAGTAATCGGCAGTGACAGGTACTCTTTTGGAGGTATCTGGGGTCTTAAAGTCCCCAAACCCCTCCTCTGCCCTTGAAAGTATTCAAAATGCCAAGATCAGCATTTTTGAAAACTGTGGATTTTTTAAAACTGGCGCCGTTGGCTACCGTTGTGATGTCACTTTCAGGGAACTACATCTGAGACCCGGTGAAAGCCAATTCTGGCTTTGTTTGGGTCTCCCGCCAGCCGGGGGAATGTGCCGGCTGGTGACTTGGTTCTCCCCATGGGACAGACGAGCCTGTGCATGCTTGGGAAGGCAGCAGGAGGGGTGGGACATGCGTACATGAGGTACGTGATTTTGGCAGCAAGTGGTTAAAGTGCCAATCTGATTTTGACACCCTGATGAATTTAAAACCTGATCTTGTCTGTTTGCAGGAGACGCACACAACTTTAGAAACAGTTTTAACAAGAGTTTTATCACTCTACCTATTCTTTGTATGCTAGAGGTGTATCTATCCTAGTATACGATGTTGGGGGCTTCTCCTGCGAACGGGCAGAAATAGATAAATATAGAATATATATATATATATATATATATATATATATATATATAATTAAATATAGAGAGATATGTGTTTTTTGCAATGCAATGAAATCATGATAAGTGTTTTGTGATTGCCTATGTGTACGTACCGCCTTAATATTCATGTGAGGTATTTCCAGGGCTGCTGTTAGAAATCGCGGGGCCCTGTACAGACTATCTGGCAGGGCCCCCCAAGAAAATATTAAAGATATATTTATCTAAAATTACAACAAAATCACTGTTATCAGACACAAATATAACATAACTCACATCATTCCTGCTAAATCTAAAAAAAAAAAACTATGTTAAATAAAAAAGAAGATGAGATGAGAAAAATATACAGGCTGGACAGTTGGAGCTCAGTGATCAGAGAGACAGAGAGAGAGAAACAAAGTTACAATTTACAAATAAACTCCTGAGCAGAGATAAGTGCTGGGAGGGGGGCCCACACAAGGGAGGGGGATTAGTGAGGGACAACTGTCTCTTTCTCAACAGATGAAAGCTGATAACAGGGAGAGGGACAGATCAGATTCAGGTGCTGGAGGAAGATTTCTGTATTTGTTGTCCATCACTAATCCCCCTGTTTGTGTGGGCCCCCCTGTGTGCTGGGGCCCCCTACAAGAGGGCTGGTGCCCCCCCTATCAGCGGCCCTGGGTATTTCAACTGTTTGTAAAATTTATAGTTGACATACTGCCCTTCCAATTTTGCTAATGGGTAACTTTAACAATGTTTTTATTAGCATACAAGACAGGTTCCCTGCTTCCAGACAGGCCAGCATAGACGGATTGACCCCCATGGGTAAGTTGGATGGAGAGATGGGTCTCCATAATCTTTGGTGTAAATTGCATCCTATGGAGGCTCAGTATACATTATTTTCAAGGACTTATAACTCTCTCTCTTGTATATGATGGGTACTTTTGAAATATTTAACCACTTCAGCTCCAGAGGGATTTACCCCCTTAATGACCAGAGCACTTTTTGCAATTTGGCACTGCGTAACTGGTAATTGCGCGGCCATGCAACGCTGTACCCAAACAAAATTTGCATCCTTTTTTTCCCACAAATAAAGCCTTCTTTCGGTGGTATTTGATCCCCACTGAAATTTTTTTTTTTGCTATATAAACGAAAAAAGACCGCAACATTTTTAAAAAAATGATATTTTCTACTTAAATATTTTTACAAAAACATCCAATAAACTCAATTTTTGTCAAACATTTAGGCCAAAGCATATTCAGCCACGTCTTGGGTAAAAAAAATCAAAAAGCGCATATTTATTGGTTTGCGCAAAAGTTATAGCGCCTACAAACTATTTTACATTTTCTTGAATTTACGCAGCTTTTAGTTTATGACTGCCTATCTCATTTCTTGAGGTGCTAAAATGGCAGGGCAGTACAACTCCCCCCAAAAAAAAAAAAAATTACACCTTTTTCGAAAGTAGACACCCCAAGGAATTTGCTGCGAGTCAGGTTGAGCCCATTGAATGTTTAATTTTTTAGTCACAAGTGATTGAAAAAAAAATAAAAATACACAAAGTTGTCACTGAAATTATTTATTTCTCACACATGCCATGGATATCTGTGGAATTACACCCCAAAATACATTCTGCTACTTCTCCTGAGTATGGGGATACCCCATGTGTGAAAACCAATCAACACCTTCAGAATTTCAAAGGGCGTAAATTGCTCATTTCACTTTCTCACTACCTATCACGGTTTCGGAGGCTCTGAAATGTCAAGATTGCACAAACCCCCCCTCCTAAATGACCCCATTTTGGAAAGCATACTCCTCAAGCTATTTGCTAAGAGGCATGTTAAGTCAATGTAATATTTTATATTTACCGTATTTATCGGCGTATAACACGCACTTTTTCCTCCTAAAAATGGAGGAAAAAGCAATAGTGCGTGTTATACGCCAATATAAAAAAAAAAAAAGGCCAGGAAGCAGCGCCGAGAGCAGAAGGGGGCAGGTGGGGCTAAGGAGAAAGAAGGACGAGCTGTCATAGGAAGTCCCGCCTCCTCTGCCGAGAGATCACAGATGAGGAGCAAGGTATGCTTGTTTTTATCTTGTGGCTCTTTCAGGTGCTGTTGCCAATGGACTGCATGGCAGGTCGTCATATGTCTTGTCAAGCATGTGGTGCCCAAGTTGCTGGTGTTCTAGCCATGCTTGATTCGCTTCAGACAGATGTTGCAAACAGCAACGCTGCGGTCTACTGCACATGTGTTGAAAAAAAAGCCCACACTAATGAACTTTTGGAAGTCCGCGGGGAGTTTGTAGCACCCTGCACCTGTGGAGCTCTGTGGTGTGATACAATAGGTTGGCTACTTCTATGGCGGCCCTTTGAGCTCATCCTGCCTCATTGGAGTTGTTCCTCTTCCTCCTCCCCCTCACTTTCCTCCTCTATCCTGTAAGGCACCCAAGTACAGTCAGTGATCTCATCATCCCCTCCCTCCTCGTCACTGGAGCAAACTTGGCAGTATGCTGCAGCTGTGGCAACATGACTGTTAGTTTCTTGTCTGTCATTGTCACCCCCTCTCTCTAGGCTCAAATTATTCCCTTCAGAACCTGTGAACCAACATCACAGCATTCAAATTTAGAGGGTTGGTGAAATTCTCGCGCTGTCTCTCTAATTATTGTCTACAAAATAGGCACCTTTAATGCTGCAGGTACTAAAATTGGTAACCTACACAATACAAATAAATAAAGTTGGGGGGAGTACCGCGCTTTAAAAGTGCTTAAATAACATAGAAAAAAATATATAAATATGTAAATAAGTGAAAAAGTGCCAAAGTGCTTCTTAAATAATATTAAAATTAATGTGTCTTAATGTATACAATAATACAATCCAATACAATTCATACAATAAATATAATAGGTGATGAAATATTCACTAAACAAAAATAGATCTTATTGAAACCAACTATATCAATCCATTATACAGTGAAAAATTTATATAAAATTAAAATCGGTGACTTATAAAAAGTGCTCTAAATAGGTGATATCCAATAAAGTGCTGAAGTGTCCTTTTAAAATTATTTTTATAAATATATAGTGTGATGAACACAATCTTCTTAATCCAAATTTCACATGCAGGTGCTTCGTGCGGTGCCCACTAGGTGTCCTAAGCGCTCACCTCACTGCTCCTTTAAAAGAGCCTTAGGTTGTATTCCCCAGTATGCTGTTCCTTCCTCCTTATTGGCATATATGTACCATTATAAATCCTTGGTTATATCTCCCTTGTAAATGCAGCTATCTTCCAGGGGATATATGCGGTTCTTTGTATCTCCAAAAAAATCAAATTGGGCCCAACATAGTGAAGTACGTCCCATAAATTTTATTTAGAAAAGTAAGAGTAACACTCACATTGCTTTGCGTCTTGTTTCTAGCATAACATACGATCCTTTGCCGATACGTCACTTCCGGTTTAGCTATCCTACGCGTTACGCTGCGTCATCACGCAGCTTCTTCCAGGGCATGGAAGAAGCTGCGTGATGACGCAGCGTAACGCGTAGGATAGCTAAACCGGAAGTGACATATCGGCAAAGGATCGTATGTTATGCTAGAAACAAGACGCAAAGCAATGTGAGTGTTACTCTTACTTTTCTAAATAAAATTTATGGGACGTACTTCACTATGTTGGGCCCAATTTGATTTTTTTGGAGATACAAAGAACCGCATATATCCCCTGGAAGATAGCTGCATTTACAAGGGAGATATAACCAAGGATTTATAATGGTACATATATGCCAATAAGGAGGAAGGAACAGCATACTGGGGAATACAACCTAAGGCTCTTTTAACCACTTGCCGACCGCCGCACGACTATCTACGGCGGCGGTCAGCCCCTCACAGGCAAAGTGACGTAGGTCTACGTCGCTCGCCTGTGAGGGTTTAGGGAGCGAGCGCGCGCCGCCGGAGGCGCGCTCCCGCTCCCGCGTGGTCACGGACCCCCCCGCGCGTGTGACCGGCGGACCCGATCGCCGCCGGCCACTCTGCGATCGGCGGGGGAGAGGGAGAAAGTCAGGCAGCTTGTGTAAACAAGCTGCCTGTCATTCTCCTCTCTGTATGAGAGATGATCACATGGATCTACTATGTAGATCCATTGATCACTCTGCATACAGTTGAAGCCACAGCCAATCACAGTTAGAATCACGCCCCTAGGGACACACACAGCCCCTCCCTCTCAAATAAAGTTAACCCCTTCACTACCAGTGTATTTTTACAGTAACAGTGCATATATATAGCACTGATTACTGTAGAAATGTCACTGGTAACCCCAAAAGTGTCACAAATGTCAGTCAAGGGTCCGATCTGTCCGCCGCAATGTCGCAGTACCGCAAAAAAAATCGCAGATCGCCGCCATTACGCGTTAAAAAAAAAACAACAAAAATGACAAAAATCTTTCCCTTTGTTAGTAAACGCAATAACTTTTGCGCAAACTAATCAAAATACGCTTTTTGCGATTTTTTTTACCAAACATATGTAGCATAAAACAAATTGGCCGAAAATATTAAAAAATTTTGATTTTTACATTTTTTTTTGGGGGAATTTCATATAAAAAAAAGGGAAAAATATTGCTATTTTTGCAAAATTTACGCTCTTTTTTTGTTTATAGCGCGTGATCAAAAAATCGCACAGGTGATCAAATACCGCCAAACGAAAGCTCTGTTTGTGGGAAAAAAAGGACGCCAAATTCGTTTAGGTACAGCGTCGCACGACCGCGCAATTGTCCGTTAAAGTCACGCAGTGCCGAATCGCAAAATACCCTCTGGTCGTTTAGGAGCCAAATCCTCCGGGGCTTAAGTGGTTAAAGGAGCAGTGAGGTGAGCGCTTAGGACACCTAGTGGGCACCGCACGAAGCACCTGCATGTGAAATTTGGATTAAGAAGATTGTGTTCATCACACTATATATTTATAAAAATAATTTTAAAAGGACACTTCAGCACTTTATTGGATATCACCTATTTAGAGCACTTTTTATAAGTCACCGATTTTAATTTTATATAAATTTTTCACTGTATAATGGATTGATATAGTTGGTTTCAATAAGATCTATTTTTGTTTAGTGAATATTTCATCACCTATTATATTTATTGTATGAATTGTATTGGATTGTATTATTGTATACATTAAGACACATTAATTTTAATATTATTTAAGAAGCACTTTGGCACTTTTTCACTTATTTACATATTTATATATTTTTTTCTATGTTATTTAAGCACTTTTAAAGCGCGGTACTCCCCCCAACTTTACAGCTTTCAAATTGCTGCGCATCCTCCAGCAGCATGTCACTGACACTACTGTATGATCGAATATTTCAGGTGACTCCTCCGTGCATGATGGTGGGGCAACAGAAGTAGTAGCTGTGGAGAAGGAGCCTGTGGAATGGGCTCCTTTGGCAGCTGCGGTGGAAGGCAAACTAGTTTGAGCCTGGGTGACAGAGGATGAGGAGGATGAGGACAGCTTGGTTATCCACTCCACCATCTCTCTTGCATCTTGTGACTGAATAACACGGCCAGCACCAGAAAAAAAAGACGGGCATGCCCGGGCTGCAGAGGATGCACCATGTCTGTAACAATTACTTTTCACTGTGGACACAGAGGCTGCTTGCCCTCTTTTTGTGGCCTGTGACCATCTGCCTCTCC
The DNA here is from genome assembly GCF_965119305.1 of Pelophylax lessonae. Lineage (NCBI taxonomy): Eukaryota > Metazoa > Chordata > Amphibia > Anura > Ranidae > Pelophylax > Pelophylax lessonae. The sequence goes on along the minus strand of NC_138772.1, from coordinate 259,307,509 downwards.
TTGTCAGCCTTTCAGACATGATGTGGATTTTGGGGGGAATTTTATTACTGGTTGATCAATATATATATATATATATATATATATATATATATATATATATAATATATACATATATAATGCACTGCTGATATATACTGCACTGCTGACATGTAAAGAACTGACCAATAGATACTGAATGGCCTGATATATACTCAAGTGGCCTATATATATATATATATATATATATATATATATATATATATTAGGGATCGACCGATTATCGGCAATATATAGATATATCGCTATATCGAGGGCCGATATGCACTTTCCCCGATATATCTGAATCGGCTTACCGATATTGCCGCTATTTCAGGAAAATGCTCGTACCAGAGTACCTGCAGCTAGAGGCATCACCCCAGTACCGGCGTCCATAGCCGACAGTCGACTGTCTTGTAATGACAGCCGATACGGCTGAGAAGCCTCTCAGCTGTCATTACAAGAAGCGGCAGGGGAGACCCGGGCAACCAGCCTGCACAGCCGCCAAAGACCCAATCAAAGCTGCTTTCGGCTCTGATCGGGTCTCCATGCAAAAACCCGGAAGTGATGTCATAACATCACTTCCGGAAGTTTCCGGTACTGGCGCCAGATTAAAAAAATGACTGCATTCAAAACAGCCAAACTTGCTGTTTTAAATGCTTTTAAGTGCAGACTAGGGGTTTGGGGTCTTTTAGATCCCCAGATCTCTCCACAACAGTACCTGTGAAAGTAAAAAAAATAAAAAAATATATATTTTTAAATGTACAAAAATATTGGTTGATATCGATATGTGATGACCAATATATCGGTATCAGTATCTATACTGAACCGACCGATAGATACTGAATGGCCTGATATATATATACTCAAGTGGCCTATATATCTATAGAGATATCAATCCATGGTCTGTACAGAACCAACTAATAGATACTGAATGGCCTAATATATTCTTAAGTGGCCTATATATATATATATATATATATATATATATATATATATATATATATATATAGGGCTATCGATTACATCATATCAGGTCATTTAGTATCTATCGGTCATTTGCGTATACCCTATATTGATCTCTATCCACATCATGTCCAAAAGGCTGACAAGTAGAGGCAGGTGCTCACAGGCCATAAAAAGAGGGCAAGCAGCATCTGTGTCCGCAGTGAAAAGTGGTGGTCACAGTCGACATAGTGCATCCTCTGCAGGTGGGGCATGCCTGTCTGTTATTTCCGTTGCTGCCCGTGCTATTCAGCCACAACATGCAGAAGAGTTGGTTGAGTGGATAAATAAGCAGTCCTCATCCTTCTCGTCCTCTGACACCCACACTCACAGTAGTTTGCCTTCCACCGCAGCTGCCAAAGTGGCCCGTTCCACAGGCTCCTTCTCCACAGCTACTCCTTCTGTCGCCCCACCATCATGCACAGAGGAGTCACCTGGACTATTCGATCATAGTGTCAGTGACATGCTGCTGGAGGATGCGCAGCAATTTGAAAGCTGTGATTCCCAGATTGAAGAAGGGAATAACATGAGCCTAGAGAGAGGGGGTGACAATGATGGACAGGAAACTAGCAGTCATGTTGCCACAGCTGCAGCATACTGCCAAGTTTGCTCCAGTGACAAGGAGGGAGGGGATGATGAGATCACTGACTGTACTTGGGTGCCTTACAGGATAGAGGAGGAAAGTGAGGGGGGAGGTGGAGGCACAACTTCAATGAGGCAGGATGTGCTCCAGGGGCCACCATAGGAGTAGCCAACCTATTGCCTCACACCACAGAGCTCCACAGGTGCAGGGTGCTGCAAACTCCCCGTGGACTTCAAAAAGTTCATTAGTGTCGGCCTTTTTCAGCACATGTGAAGTAGACCGCAGTGTTGCTGTTTGCAACATTTGTCTGAAGCGGATCAAGTGTGGCCAGAACGCCAACCGCTTGGGCACCACATGCTTGACAAGGCATATGACGACCTGCCATGCAGTTCATTGGCAACAGCACCTGAAAGAGCCACAGGATCAAAGCAAGCATACATTACCTTGCTCCTCATCTGTGATCTCTAATCCTACTATACCTCATGCCTTCTCAAATACCAGCATTAAGAAGGATGATGAAATAGCAATGAGTGCCACAGAGACTTGCACCCAATCTGCTAGCAGTACACCACTGCTTGATTTGAGCAGCTGGCAAATTTCACTACCCCAATTCCTGAACCATAGAAATAAATACTGTCCCAGCCATCCACATGCTCAGTGTCTTAATGCTAGCTTGGCCAAATTGCTAGCATTACAATTGCTGCATTTTCATCTGGTAGACTCTGTCCCCTTTCGTGAATTTGTGGAATGTGCTGCACCACAGTGGCAGGTACCAAAAAGGCATTTCTTTTTGCGTAAGGCCATTCCAGCTCTCTACCGTCATGTGGAAGGTTGTGTTTTGGCCTTGTTGGATCGAGCGGTCAGCAGGAAGGTGCACATTACTGCTGACTCTTGGTCCAGCAGGCACGTTACATTTAGTTCATGGCGCAATGGGTGCTGGCAGCTGGGAAGGATGCGGGACAGGGTTCAGCGTTGCTGCTTGTTTTGCCACCACACCTCCAAAAATCTGATGCTGGTTCTGCCACATCTGGCTACTCCACCACCTCCTCCTCCTTCATGTCCTCTTCTGCTTAAATGTCCTCTGAAGCAGCAGTGCTCCCTAAGCGTTCAAGAGGCTATGCAAGCAGTCAGGCTAAAAGATGCCATGCCGTGCTTCAGTTCCTCTGTCTAGGGGATAGGAGCCACACCGGTGCAGAGATTCTGTCAGCTCTGCAGGGCTAGGCTCAGAGATGGTTGATGCCACGACTGCTTGAGCCAGAAATGGTTGTATGCAACAATGGCACCAACCTTCTCTCCGCCCTCTGACAGGGACACTTGACACATGTTTCATGCTTGGCACATGTTCTGAATCTGGAGGTGCAGCGTTTCTTGAGTAGATACCCGGGCTTCCAAGATCTCCTGAGGCAGGCCAGAAAAGTCTGTGGCCATTTCTGCCATTCATACAATGCCAGTGCTCGCTTATCTGACATTCAACGGGAATTCAACCTGCCCACCAACTGCCTCATTTGGGACATGCCCACTAGGTGGAACTCAACGTTGGCAATGCTGCAGCAGCTGCACATGCAGCAGAGGGCCATCAATGAGTACCTGTGTAAGTATGGCACAAGGGCAGGGTCAGGGGTGCTTGGCTTTTTTTCACCACGCCAGTGGCTTTTGATAAAGGATGCATGCACCGTCCTGTCACCATTTGAGGAGGCCACAAGGATGGTGAGCCGGAACGATGCACGCATCAGTGACACTATCCCTCTAGTCTACGTGGAGCACACGCTACCTGGAATCATGGACAGGGCACTTGAGGCAGAACAGGAGGAGGAAGAGGAGGACTTCCTTTCCTCACAAGGCCCCCTTTATGCAGATATCATTCCTGCAGGGCCGCAAAACACACAGGAGGAAGAGGAGGAGGAGGATTTTGACAGCATGGATGTAGAGGATAGCATACAGCAGTCTTCAAGAGATGGTTTTGATTCCCCAGAAACCCCAGGAGTTGTATGTAGTAGGGGAGAGGTTGCTCCTCACAATGTCATCCTTAGTGACCCAGAGGACTCAGAAGCTCATGCCTCCTCCAACTTACGTTGCATGGGCTCCCTGATTCTGCAAAGCCTGCGAAAGGACCGGGGATTCGTGCTATCAAGGAGAGGGATAATTACTGGTTGGCAACCCTTCTTGATCCACATTACAAGGGTAAAGTTGCAGAGCTCATTCTGCATTCACAGAGGGAGCAGAGGATGAAACATCTTGAGGAGGCCTTGAAAAAAAAATTGTGTACCACCTTTCCAGACACTGGGAGGTCAACATTCTCTGGACATCTGAACCTCAGATGACGGCTGATTGGCCGAAATGCATCAGGTGATCCTCCTGCAGTTTCTAGGACATGCTATTTGAACCTACACCATGGTTTTCCTATGTGTACCTGTCGTTTTTATCAGTCTTACATGTAAGTGACTACAATAAATGTGAGTTAATTTTTAAATACTGCACCATGAGCCTCTTTCCTCTTTTTTGGAACTGAAATTCATTGGTGATTATCCCCCTTGGTGGATCGGTTTATCCGGATATTGGATCATCCTTCTTATGAGATCCCCTTTTCCACTAAGAATCCTCCTGGATCCCTGCAACCTGTATTCATGCCATCTTAATGAGTGTTTCTGGTAAGCAGCCCATTTAATTACATCCACAGGTGTTTTCTTGCAATTCATAAGGAATTTGGTGGTGGCCTTTTATTAGATACTATTCTGGTGTCCAAGCATACCACACTATGTATATATTTTTTCCATTCTTTTGAGTTCATTTTAACTTTTGAGACCTGTCCTCTGGAGTTCGCCTGCCATTGGAAGTGGAGAGAAGTCTTAAAACCTGTGTATAACTGCATACTTTACTATAGTATCTGGTACCATTGATGACTACCATTGGTGACTACCATTGTCTGATGATCTTAAGGAGATTCTGGTGATGGTCTTTCTGTAGAATTTACCACCTATATATATATGTCCTTCTGGTGAGCGGCTCACATAATCATTTGATAGTGTGGCATTCTCTAGTTCTTGGTGGCGGGTTTGTTCCTAAAATTAAAAAATTTGGGATATACTGCACCATGAGATCTCCTTTTGTTTATTTACATATATCTTGCCATCGGCATTGAATTGATTGAGCCAAGCCGGGATAGCAAGATTCTACACCATCTCTACCTACTGACAGGTTAATTTTTATCTTCCATCTGGTAAGCAGACTGGACTGTCCCTACTATCCATATGGACTAATATTTGAGCGCCGCAAATCCAAAATATTATACTCTGGACATGTTTCAGAGGCATCATTCAGCCTTTGAACAGTTCTTTAGCCCTCAGCAGAACCCAGGGCTGTTAGGTTTAAGCAACCATCGGCAGCGTCTACATCATATGGTGCATGATTATCTAGGCGCAAGGGCAGAATTGGAGACCTTTCCAGCTGAGCATCCACTGGGTTACTGGGTTTTGAGGATGGACTACTGGCCAGAACTTGCTCAATATGCAATGGAGCTACTGGCCTGTCCTGCTTCCAGCGTGCATTCCAAACAGACGTTCAGTGCTGCTGGAGGTTTTGTGACAGACAAAAGGGTGTGTCTGTCTGCAGACTCTTTTGACCAGCTGACTTTTATCAAAATGAACCAGTCCTGGATCAACAAGAACTATCAAGCTCCTGATGCTGATGTAACTGATTGAATTTTTTAGGGGTCTGTCATCCCTTGAAGACTGTATATGCTGCCTATGCTATTCCTCTACCTTGATTCTGCTAGCTTCCAACAATGTTTTTGGTTTAGGTCACCACCAACCCCCAAGGCCTAATTTGTCTGCATTCGTATGGCAGGTGCGTACAATTTAAATGTCGTATGTAATTTTTAACAGCAGGCCCTGTCCCTGTGCCCTGCGCCCAGCAAGAGTAACTGTGAGGGGTTACGGTGTTCAGGCACCACCAACACCAAATGCCCAATTTTTTGCACATGTATGACAACTACATGCAATTTCAAATTTGTAAGGAATATTTACCAGCAGGTACCGTTCCTGCGCCCAGCAAGAGTAACTTTTCTGCACCTGTATGACAAGCACATGCGATTTAAAATTTGTATGTATATTTGTATTTGTTCCATTTTTTCCTTTTGAAATGTCAGTATTGCTGTAGCAGGCTACATACATCGTAGAGATGCGCTACTTTACAGGCACATTAAGGGGACCCCCCAGGCAAGATATTTAAAGTAATTTTAAATTTTTATAGTTTCACTTTAAGCCTCATTAACCGCTTGCCGACCGCCGCACGACTATTTACTGCGGCGGTCAGCCCCTCACAGGCAAAGCGACGCAGGGCTACCCTCCCGCTCCCGCACGGTCACGGACCGCCCCCCCCGCGTGTGTACCCCATGTCCGCCGGGCACTCACGATCATCCGTTACACCGGAAGAAAGGCAGGCGGCTAATGTAAACAAAGCCGCCTGTCATTCTTCCCTGTGTAAGAATGGAGATCACACGGTTCTACTATGTAGGACCGTTAATCTCTGTTCTTACACTAGTAGCCATATCCAATAACAGTTAGAATCACGCCCCTAGGGACACACTTAACCCATCCCTCTCAAAAAAGTTAACCCCTTCACTGCCAGTGTAATTTTTACAGTAACAGTGCATATATATAGCACTGATTACTGTAGTAATGTCACTGGTAACCCCAAAAGTGTCAAAAATGTCAGTCAAGGGTCCGATCTGTCCGCCGCAATGTCGCAGTCCCGCAAAAAAAATCGCCGCCATTACTCGTTAAAAAAAAAACGCTTTTTGTGATTTTTTTTTACCAAACATATGTAGCATAAAACAAATTGGCCTAAAATGTTAAAAAATTTTGATTTTTACTTTTTTTTGGGGGGGAATTTCATATAAAAAAATGTGAAAATATTGTTATTTTTGCAAAATTTACGCTCTTTTTTTGTTTATAGCGCATGATCAAAAAATCGCACAGGTGATCAAATACCACCAAAAGAAAGCTCTGTTTGAAGGAAAAAAAGGACGTCAAATTCGTTTAGGTACAGCATCGTACGACCGCGCAATTGTCCGTTAAAATCACGCAGTGCCGAATCGCAAAATAGGCCCTGGTCAGGAAGGGGGTAAAATCTTCCGGGGCTTAAGTGGTTAAAATCAGTAAATCACTGCTCCTTTAAAAACCATCATTATTTAAATAATTTTTTTGCATTGGTACATGTTCCCCAGGTCAGTACCCCGACCCCCATACACTTTTTTTGGGCAATAACTTGCATTTAACCCTTTAATATGAGGCCGTTTGATTTTCGAGGTTCGAGTCCCATAGACTTTAATGGGGTTCGTTTGTTCGAACAAACTTTTCCTCTGTTTGCGGTGTTCTGGTGCAAACCAAACCGGGGGGTGTTCGGCTCATCCCTAATAGATATCAAAGTATGGACTATACTGAACTGACCGATCCATACTCCATAATTGCGATAGATAGATAGATAGATAGATAGATAGATAGATAGATAGATAGATAGATAGATAGATAGATAGATAGATAGATAGATAGATAGATAGATAGATAGATAGATAGATAGATAGATAGATAGATAGATAGATAGATAGATAGATAGATAGATAGATAGATTCTATGTTTGGTCTACACTGAACTGACCGATAGATACTGAATGGCCTAATATATACTCAATTGCCCTATATCTATATATACATTTAAATGTATGGTCTATACCAGGAATGGGCAAACTACGGCCCGGCGGACCTTTTAATCCGGCCTGTGGAGTGCTAGCTAATTTATTAATTTACAGTGGTGGCCCGAGCCCACCCATTGTGTGACAATAGCGAATTTTCATTCGCTATTGTCACACGGATCCTCCTCCTGGCCAATCAGGAAGCGGGTCTAATACCCGCTTCCTGAATGGCCGCAAGGCAAACCCCATGCCATTGGCCGAGGAGGAGGCGGGAGGACTCGAGGAGACGCCGGGGGACTGAGGAGAAGCCTTTGACGCAGTAGTGGGCTTGAGCACGATATGGCCATATGGTGGGACCAAACCCCCATTTTTATTTATGGACTCTCTTCAGATTTGGTAGTAATTTCTTTTGCATTTGCGCGCTATTCTTTTTTAATATACATGTCTTTTGGTTCATAGCTGCAGCAGCTTTGGAAATACATGGGTATGCTCCCCCAAATTTTTTGCCTGTTTTGACTGAGGAGAAGCCGCCTGCTGCAGGTAAGTGCACTTCCCCTGATGATATGGTGCCTGCTGCCCAGGTTGATGATCTGGTGCCTGCTGCCCAGGTTGATGATCTGGTGCCTGCTGCCCAGCTTGATGATCCAGTGCCTGCTGCCCAGCTTTATGATCCTGGGCCTGCTGACCAGTAGGGATGAGCTTCGAGTTCAAGACGAACATAAGTTCGATTCGAGCGTAAGTTCAACTTGAACATTGACTTTTTGCCCATTCGTCGAATGACGAACAAATGTGCTTCTTTGCGGGAAATTTGAACGGGCCATCCCCAAAATGTTCCCACAAAGTTAGGAGCATGAAATTGTCCAAAATGTTTTGGTATCCTGACACCTCAATAGAGATGTCGCGAACATAACATTTTCCGTTCACGAAAGGTGAATGTGAATTTCCGCAAATGTTCGCGAACAGGCGAACTGGGCGAACCGCCAATAGGCAGCCGAATTTTAAAACCCACACTCTTTCTGGCCACAATAGTGATGGAAAAGTTGTTTCAAGGGAACTAACACCTGGACTGTGGCATGCCAGAGGGGGATCCATGGAAAATTACGTCGTTGACGCAGAGTCGGTTTTTAATCCATAAAGGGCATAAATCACCTAACATTCCTAAATTGTTTGGAATAACGTGCTTTAAAACATCCAGTGTGTGTATATGATCAGGTATGATATTGTATCGATCAGGTAGTGTAAGGGTTATGCCCGCTTCACAGTGACAGACCAAACTCCCTGTTTAACGCACAGCAAACAACCGCAAACAGTCCATTTGCACAACCGCAAACTCTCCATTTGCACAAGGTTGGATACCAAGCTAGCCATGTCCCATTCCTTGTCCTCACTGACGTCATTGAAGGTCTCCTCCTCCACCCAGCCACGTACAACACCAAGGGTCCCCGAAAGGTGACAACAAGCCCCCTGGGACGCCTGCTGTGGTTGGTCTTCCACCTCCTCAAAGCCACCTTCCTCCTCTGACTTCTCTTCTTTAGACTCCTCTCTCTGCGTTGCCGCAGGTCCAGCAATCGATGACGACAAGGCTGCTTCTGGTGGTGATGGTGACCACAACTCTTCCTCTTCATGCTCATCTACGGCCTGATCCAGCACTCTTCGCAGGCCACGCTCCAGAAAAAACACATATGGGATGAGGTTGATGATGTTGCCTTGGGTTTGACTGACCAGGTTTGTCACCTCCGCAAAAGGACACATGAGCCTACAGCCATCGTGCATGAGCGTTCAGTAACGCGGCCAAAAAATACCCAGCTCCGCAGAGGCTGTCCTCTTTTTTTTTAATTAAAAAAATCTGTTCTTACCAGTTTAATCTCTGTTTTTCCCCTATCAGGGGCTGATGTATGGAATAGATTTTAGGAACCGGGAGATGGAAAAAGATGGTTGGTCGGTCCTCTTACTTCCGATTTGGGGCACTGCATGTGCGCCGTGCAATGTGCTGTGCCACCCTATATGAGTGGTGTGTTAAGTAGTACTATTCTTATCAGTTTAATCCCTGTTACGTCCCCTTTGAGGGGCCGGTGAATGGAATGGTTGCACATCACTCATTTCTTCCAACTGATGTGTAAATAACTCCTCTGACAGATCAAGTGAAGCGGCTGTGGTGCTAGTGTTGGTGGTGGCGGCGGGCGGGCGAGTGGTAACTTGAGAGGTGTCCAAAGCTGAGCTGGAGGAGGATGGTGCGTCAAGGTTCTGAGCGGAAGCTGTAGAAGATTGGGTGTCCTGTGTAAGCCAGTCAACTATGTGTCCTTAGAATTTTTCGAGTACAGGGTACGTGGCCTCTGAACACTGGGCATTATTCTAGGGCCAAAGGAAATCACAGCACCACGACCACGACGGCCCCTGCGGGGTGGCCTGCCTCTGCCTGTCATTTTTTTAGATTAGTGGTACTATGCATGCAAGGTACTGTGCCACCCTATATGAGTACAGTCTGTGGGCCTGTGGCCTCTCACACACAGGCAGGCAACTGCAATATATATATATATATATATATATGTATATATATATATATATATATATATATATATATATATATATATATATAAAAGAAGGCTGATGTACCAGTCCTAAAAAGGGCTTTTTGGGGTGCTGTCCTTACAGCAGATTGGTCTTTGAGGACTGGAGTGGACACAGAATACTGGCCTAGCTATTAATTTAGCAGCAGCAGCACTCTCCCTGCTCTAACTAACACTGCAGCTTCAGAATATTAGTGATACTATGCGTGCAAGGTACTGTGCCACCCTATATGAGTGGTGTGCACACAGTACAGTCTGTGGGCCTGTGGCCTCTCACACACGGGCAGGCAACTGCAATATATATATATATATATATATATATATATATATATATATATATATATATATATATTGTGACGGTATGCGAGGTGAGGTAGTAGATAATCGCTATATTTCACCTCGCATACGTTCTGTAGTGAGAGACTGAACCGGAATCCGGCCGGGTTTTTCCAGCCTCCGTGACAGGCTAGGTTACGGTCCAGAGATTGTGAGTTACCTGAGTCCATGCTCAGGTAAACTTTAAATGAACATGAAAAGAGCACAGAAATGCTCTGGCCTGATACTCAGAAGGGGATCTGAGAGAGGAGCTCGGTTTGGACTTTAAAAGGTTTGCTTTACCATGTGTTTTTGTGGGTGATGGGGACCACACTGTATAGTGAGGAAAATTCCTGTATAGTTTAGCGCCGGACGGCAAGGATTTATTTTACTGTTTTGTTGTTTGTTTCATATTTGCAAACCTCTGCTGAATAAAGCTGGCAACCCACCAGACTTTTAAGAAATTACCTGCACGCTGGCCTTACTTTCCTGGAAAAAGGGGATCCCTGTGAGCTAATCTCCCACAATATATATATATATATATATATATATATATATATATATATATATATATATATATATATATATATATATATAAAGCAGACTGATGTACCAGCCCTAAAAAGGGCTTTTTTGGGCTGCTGTCAGGACGCTGTCCTGACAGCAGGTGAGTCTTTGAGGACTGGAGTGGCACAGAAGACTGGCCTAGCTATTAATTCAGCAGCAGCAGCACTCTCCCTGCTCTAACTAACAACGCAGCTTCAGAATATAAGTGGTACTATGCGTGCAAGGTACTGTGCCACCCTATATGAGTGGTGTGCACACAGTACAGTCTGTGGGCCTGTGGCCTCTCACACACGGGCAGGCAACTGCAATATATACTGTATATATATATATATATATATATAAAAAGAAAAAGCAGACTGATGTACCAGCCCTAAAAAGGGCTTCTTGGGGTGCTGTCAGGACGCTGTCCTTACAGCAGATGAGTCTTTGAGGACCGGAGTGGACACAGAACACTGGCCTAGCTATTAATTCAGCAGCAGCAGCACTCTCCCTGCTCTAACTTACACTGCAGCTTCAGAATGGATCTAAGATGGATGCTGTCCTTGCTTTTTTATAGGAGGTGGGAGGGTCTGGGAGGGAGGGTATGCTGATTGGCTGAAATGTGTCTGCTGACTGTGAGGTACAGGGTCAAAGTTTGCTCAATGATGATGTATAGGGGGCGGACCGAACATCGCATATGTTCGCCCACCGCAGGGAACGCGAACAAGCGATGTTCGCCAGCGAATAGTTCGGGACATCTCTACACCTCAAGACTTCCCTTCACTGGAACTAAGGTGCCAAGCCAAACCCCTGAAAAACCACCCCACACCATAATCCCCCTCCACCAAATGATTTGGACCAAACTCCTAAAGATCCATCATCTTTATCAGTAACCTGTGAAGTAACCTGTGTGAAAGAAAACCTCCCAATGCAACACCCCAAACAAACTGCAAGAGGATGGGAGCAGCATCTAAAAAGCAAAAGAAGTTTTGTCTGACACAAACAAAAAGGTAGTCCTAAAATTAACTGTTGGGTCTTTTCCCTGAGAATGCAAACGGTGGTACATAATAATATTTAACCCACTGCAATTCAATTCACAAAAATGTAAAACTATACAACACAGTGCAATTCACTGATAGTTAGTACAATACAGCACTGTATATAACACTGTATTGCTTTGAATGTAGCATTATATGTAACTGTATAGCAGTAATTACGTCTCCCTGTCAGCTGACCCCATCCAGACTTGTATAAAGTACTCAAAATTTCTACTTGAGTAAAAGTACAAGTGCTCGATCAAAAAATTACTTGAGTAGAAGTGGAAGTGCTCGCAGAAAAAGTTACTTAAGTAGAAGTACTAAAGTATTCAACATTTTTTTTACTTAAGTATTGCAAGTAGTTTTTTCAAAAAATTTGCTACTTAAGTACTAAAAGTAAAAAGTACCAGTAGTTTTGAAAAAAAAATTCTACTCAAGTACTAAAAGTAGAAGTACAAGTACTGTGTTATGTAGTTATTAAAGAAAGAAGTCAAAAGTTTGAACATCATATTGTTTTTTATTATTTCAAATGATTTATTCAAATGATTAACCTGTGTTTGTTAGTAGTTTCTTGATGCACTTTAAGCGCTGTAGCACCATTTATTTGTTTGTTTTATATTTTCTTTTTATTGGAAAGATTTGGTATAGCAGCTTTTATTATACACAGCCTTTATTTTCGTATGCGCTGATTTACAAATGACATTATACACATTTTTTTGAGCTTTATGCAACCTGCCATCTACTGTTCTGGCAGTGGTAATTTTTTTAAAAGTAACGAGTAACTATGCAGCACAAAAAAAAAATACTTGAGTAGAAGTATCGAAATCATCGAAAAAATGTAGTGAAGTAAAAGTAGAAGTAGGAGGAAAAAATTCTACTCTAGGAAAGTACAGATACCGCATTTCGGTACTTAAGTACAGTACTTAAGTAGTTCTACTTCGTTACTATACATCTCTGACCCCATCTACTCCAACTCCACACACACTGACAAAAGGTTGATGGAAAACCTAACTTTTATAGGGAACCCCCATTACTGGCCCTGCCACACGTTAGTACAACAGAAACGCACGAGTGGTAATCAGTTGCTATGAGAGTGAATAATCTCATTAATTCGCCATTTTTCCTGAACTGCGAACCACTAGAATTTGGATCGAACACATGGTCGACCCGAACCTAAAGCTTATCACTACTTGTCAGTTACAAGGCCTTCTGCTGGATTGAAGGCCCTTTTGGTCCTAACACTTGCAGCAGGGAAGGCCCGTGCTATTTCCTTTGTCTTTAGAGCTATCTTCAGGTATATCCCTACGTTTTATTTTTACTATGAAGATAAGGGGTTATGAGGAATATAGGTGATAGGTATATGCATGTTTTCTTAATTTTATTTATTTTTTTAGAGGATAGGTTACAAGGGATATTCCTCATGTTACTATGCTGTACTTTTCTAATCTATTGATGTGCATTTTGTTTATTTCTAGTACTAAGTGCATCATCCTTGTTCATACGGGGATATTGAGGCCTCAAGGTTTCTGAAGAAGCAAGGGATCTCACAACACCCATTGACCAACATAGTTTTACCTTACTTATACCTCTTTATAAGAGTTTTATGGATAGGTTGATGTGTTAAACATGACCTCTTAACACGAATTATGTAATTTTACTATTCAATGTCTGTCTAGTAAACTTATTGTGTCAAATTACTTTTTTAACCACTTAAGCCCCTGAAGATTTTACCCCCATTCCGACCAGGGTTTTTTTTGCGATTCGGCACTGTGTGACTTTAACGGACAATTGCACGGTCGTGCGACGCTGTACCTAAATTAATTTGATGTCCTTTTTTTCCCACAAACAGAGCTTTCTTTTGGTGGTATTTGATCACCTGTGCGATTTTTTTGATCACGCGCTATAAACAAAAAAAAACGTAAATTTTGCAAAAATAACAATATTTTTCACATTTTTTTATATGAAATTCCCCCCCAAAAAAATTTAAAAATCTAAATTTTTTTACATTTTCATTTTTTGTTTTATGCTACATATGTTTGTTAAAAAAAATTGCAAAAAGCGTATTTTGATTGGTTTGCACAAAAGTTATCACGTTTACTAACAAAGGGAAAGATTTTTGTCATTTTCGTTGTTTTTTTTTTTTAACGCGTAATGGCGGCGATCTGCGTTTTTTCTTTTTGCGGTACTGCGACATTGCGGCGGACAGATTGGACCCTTGACTGACATTTTTGACACTTTTGGGGTTACCAGTGACATTTCTACAGTAATCAGTGAAAAACATATGCACTGTTACTGTAAAATTAGACTGGCAGTGAAGGGGTTAACTTTTTTTGAGAGGGAGGGGTGGTGTGTGTCCCTAGGGGCGTGATTCTAACTGGGATTGGCAGTGGCTTGAGCTGTAGGAACAGTGATCAACGGTCCTACATAGTAGAACCGTATGATCACTGTTTCTACACAGGGGAGAATGACAGGCGGCTTGTTTACATCAGCCGCCTGACTTTCTCCCTCTGCACCGACGATCGCCGAGTGACCGGCGGACATCGGGTCCGCCGGTCACATGAGCGGGGGGGTCCATGACCGCGCGGGAGCGCACCTCCGGGGGCACGCGCTCGCTCCCTAGACCCTCACAGGCTAGCGACGTAGTACTGCGTCGCTCTGCCTGTGAGGGGCTGACCGCCGCAGTAAATAGTCATGCGGCGGTCGGCAAGCGGTTAAATTATATTTTGGAAAAAAGGATATACAGTGTATGTTAATATTTGGTTTGGTTGACTATTGGAGGTATATCTGAATTCCCACATATTTTGGTCTTCATACAGTTGTTGTTTAGCGATGATGCCCCCTATGGTTAGACTATGTAACATTATAAAACTCCGCCTATATCATTTTGGATGCTTCTAAATATTTTACCAATCTCTCCACACATAGTCAACTATTCCCATCTTCTCACTAAGAAGCTCCAACAGTACAGGGCTTTGTTTCCCCACCCTCTATTGGCTACAGTGAGGCTGTTGACCAGAGTTAAAGGCTGTGCTGAGCACATAGGTTAATATCTAAAGTTTGCTGACTGTGAATGGGCCTAAAATTCACCAGTTCAAAATGAATGTGCATCCTGGAAATTTGGCACAAATTCATGTTCAGAAAAAAAACAAAATCTTATAAATAGCTGCTTACTTTAGGTCAGGGAGACTAGGCAGGAAGCAGAAAGGCACTTAAAAATGTAGTAATCCTTTTACAGACCACACCTCTGAGTGGGGGCTACATAAGATTCTAAAGTAAATTGCTTCAACAGAGGAGATAACATTGAACATCTTTTTAACATAACCACCAATTACTTGAATTCCATTAGGAAGAGCTCTCCTTTAGATTTGTGTAGATTATGCATAGACCTGCAAAGGATTTCAATTCGCTAAAGTCTTTGTAGTTTCCATATTCTGCTTGCTCAACTTTCTCTTAATTTCTGCTCTACTGCTGTGAACCTGCTTTCTTACTTACGTAAAAGCAATAATGTCACCTATTAACACTATCAGTGCTTAATTAGTTTGTATGCAAATTAGGCTAATACAATACTGATAGAATGGCATCTGTCTTCTTGTAAGGCTTTGAAAAGAAACTTGAAATCCAATACAATAATCATTACCCCTACTGACTTGACCACCTCTTCCTCTCACCTTCATCCCAAAGTTCATTCAAAACTTACAAGATCTCTTTCAAAAGAAGCCAGTAGGTGGCATTAAAAGAAAGATCTAATTACCAAAAAAGACATTCAGCCTATTTCAAAACATTACAAACCTTCAATGCATATGGTTGAAGCTTATTTGTTGTCAATCCTTTATGTTACTTTCACAAATACAAGGCACTACTCCCACTTCTAAAGTTTCTTTTATTCTTTAAATGTATGCAGCTTTCTAATTAAACAGTAAATACAGCTAAGGGTCAACATAGAAATGTATATTGGATTTGTGATTGAAAAAAGACTGATGAGCCTGAAAAAGCTTTCCAGTGTTCTTTGAAAATGTTAGCTTGTACCACATGACTTGCAGTGTTTAGCAATTACATACTGGGTCTGATTTTATTAAAAGAAAATGCATTATAGCAGTAAGAAATATCAATGCAAATAATAGTCTCACCTATGTCTCATGTAAACAAAAAAAGCGCAAATTATCAAAAGTTTTGGGAAACTTGCCTTTACATGCACGTGAACTTAAAGCGGAGTTCCAGCCTCAGGGGTCAATTTGAGCTAAAAATACCCCCAGGACAGTTAGGGCTAGTACATTCCATAATGGATAGCCTCTGAACTGTCCCGGGTCGCACTTACCTGTTAAGAAGAAATACTTACCTTGAAAATTTCTTCTCCAGCGCTGCCATCTCAGGTGTGGGCAACTGAAGCCGCAGCATCCCTCTTCGTGTCCTCTTCCATGACGTCGGAGTCCCACAATGCACTGCACTGGCCCCGCTCGTCACTTCCGGTGCAGGCGCGACATCCCTGCACAGTCTCTGGGCATGCCCAGAAGCTGTTTAGCAGTGAATGCCGTTCCTGCACCGGAAGTGACGAGCGGGGCCGGTGAAGGCTCATTGATTCCTGGGAGCGATGACGTTCAGCTCCCAGGAATCATCGCAAACTGGAAGTGATGGCGCGGGCCGTGGCCCGCAGAGGGAGGAAGTGGAAGGAAGGTTGGGTATATTTTCTTCTATAATAAGGTAAGTGACCAAAAAAAAAAATCGCCAGTATCCATTTCTTTTTCAGGTTGCCCTCAGCAAGCGGATGGCCCAAAATTGATTTTATCGATTTTGAGGCCGGAACTCCGCTTTAAATGGCATTCCAGTCTTAGTCCATAGGGTTCAATTTGAGTTGGCCCAGCTTTGCAGCTATAACATGCGCAGTCATGTTGGAACAGGAAGAGGCCATCCCCAAACTATTCCCACAAAGTTGGAAGCATGAAATAGTCCAAAATGTCTTGGTATGCTGACAACCTAAGAGTTCCTTTTACTGGAACTAAGGGGCCAATCCCAACCCCTGAAAAACAACCCCACACCATAATCCCCCCTCCACCAAATGATTTGGACCAGTGCACAAAGCAAGGTCCATAAATACATGGATGAGCAAGTTTAGGGTGGAGGAAAATGACTGGCTTGCACAAAGTCCTGACCTCAGCCTTTGGGGTTGAATTAAAGTGGAGACTGCGAGCCAGACCTTCTCATCCAACATCAGTGCCTGACCTCACAAATGTGCTTCTGGAAGAATGGTCAAACATTCCTATAGACACACTCCTAAACCTTGTGGACAGCCTTTCCAGAAGAGTTGAGGCTGTTATAGCTGCAAAGGGTGGGCCAACTCAAAATTGAACCCTATGGACTAAAACTAGGATGCCATAAAATTTCATGTGCCTGTAAAGGCAGGCATCCCAATACTTTTGACAATATAGTGGGAGAAAGTATTCCCAAAGCAATATGTATTCGAATCAATGCTGCATCAACCTAGGTAAGTATAAATGAGGGAAAAAACAAACCCATACTTCTCTTTTAACATCCAAAGAAGGATATTTTTGGGGCCTAATACTGTCGCACCAAAGAAGGTGTGGTAAGTTGCTGTCTGCTTACACGTGTAGTGCACCCCATAGAGTAGAGAGCTGCTGGCAGTTTGGGCCTATTTCTCGTAGAAGGCACACAGCCAGGCACATTTTTTTTCAGTCTTTCTCTCGTTCAAGAAGCAATCTAGAGGTTTCTTTGTTGTGTGTTTTTTATTTGGGGGGGGAGGTAGAACTTTGATAGGGAGCATGAGATACCCCAGAACTGTAGGACTTGAACTTGAATAGGTTGAGGGCTACTAGCCTTCTGGCTGCACTGTCCTTTTCTTTACAAGAAAAAGGCTTGTACTTCTTCAGCTGCACTGGTACAACACCCAGCAGTATTGCATCCCTGCTTGACTGGACTGGCACACTTCAGGCTGTACTTTCTTAGCAAAAGTCAAATCGAAATCTCTATGTTGCCTTTGAAATTTGAAAGCACTAAACAGTCACTCTTGCAGCACTGGAGTCTTGTATTCACTCAGTCACAGGATCATCTGTTGCCTTCTTCCAATATCCACCAGGCTCTGTCCTTGTAAGGGAGATGAAGAATCACTTAGCCTCTTGGGCAACTTGGGCTATCTCCAACAGCTTCCTTCCTGGCTCTCCTCCCATGAGCTCTCTCCTGATCCCTGGGATGTTCCCTGTTCAGGTCCCCCAGCTACTCTTAGCTGGGACCCTCAATGCCTTTTGCTGGCTCCCTCCCTTGCTTCTGCCCAGGGGGACAAGGCCCCTCAACAGGGGTCTACTCCTGGCTAGACCCTGGAATGCTGCATTGATCCAATATCGTTCAATCTCACTTTGCTGCTCAGGCACAGACTTTATTTATGGTCTCTTCCCCCACCTTCTGGGCACACCTCCTCAGGGCTCGGTGGAAGTCCCATAAATATTCATACTGCAACAAGTAGCTCACCAAAAATATATTTTTCTGTATTTTTTTATATATATATAATTTTTTAAAAATGCATTTTTTAAAAATCTGTGAAAATGTACTTACAATTGTACTGTATATGATAATAAAAACAAGTAATAAGTTAGGAACTACTTCAGAAAGTTTTTTGTGTGCTTGTGATTTAGTGACACTGCCCAAAAAAATTTGAAAAAAAGCTCCCTGCAGAAGAAGATCAAAAATAATAATCCCGTTCAGTGGATAGTGAGTCCTGTTTTTTCTTTCCAGGAGAGCTACAGAAGCTGAGAAACTTCAGCGTCTGACACACTTCTTGGTGCTTCTTAAATCCTTAAAATGTCCTATAGTGTATGCTATTATAGCTGTGTGCATTTCTGTAACCATCACATGCACATTGCAAATAATGTGAAAGAATGCTTGCTTTGTTCAGCCTAGTATGTGGGCCCATTAAATGCAATGGCACAAATGTTTTAGTTAACTAAAGCCTGGCACACACCATTCGTTTTTTTTTTTTGCTCAACCAAGCAGGCTGAACGAAAAAAAAAAAACGAAAGAGCTCATGAGGAGCCGCTGTATGCGATGTCAGTACAGCAATCTCCTCGCTGAGCTATTGTATTCTGACAGGGGGAAGCCCCCTCCCTGCCAGAACACATCGGTCAGGGCTCTCAGCCTTTGGCTAAGAGCGCTGATTGGATGCCAATTGGCAAAACTTTTTCGGTCAGGCCCTTTCGTCAGAAGCCGGCCAAACTTATGTCGGACCGGCTGCTGTACACACAAGCTAAATGTCAGCTGGTCTCTATGGATCAATATTTAGTCCATGTGTACAGCCCTTTAGCCTGCTAAGTGGCAAATACAGGGCTGTATTTATTTTTCAGGAACCTATAGACACAGAAGAGGGCACCTTAAGTACAGACAGTCACCCCCCCCCCCCCCTGCACCTTAGCTTTGTCTCTGTTGTGCTGATTTTTTTCTCAATCCATTGCAGTTTTTACATTGAAAAAAATATATATTTTCTATGCAGTCTAAAGAGGAAAGGATTAACATGGACAGATATGTAAAAATATTGGGCCTTCAAAGTGATTGCTTTACTTCAGAAGATCTGAACATCAATCTACCCAACAGAATGGATACTCAGAATAAAAATAATGTATTTTTTGTCTGTGGTGTTTAGAGCCCTTGTCTTACCTAGGAATTACAGTACATTGACCTCTGCCAGAGGCATAACTGGAACCTTCAGGGCCCCGATGCAAGAATCTATGACCCCCCTCCTTTTCCATCCAGTTTTTTTTCCAGTTTTAGGAGGGCTCCCCCTGGGGCGCACATCCTTCAAACACAGCTGATTACAGATTACGGGCCAATCACAACGGCTCTTTACCATATGATCAGCTGATCACATGTAAATAGACTTGCCTGTTATTTGCAGTTCTTTTCTTTCCACGTTGTGTATGTGAGAGGAAAGGAGAGCCATTAACCAGCAAGAAGGTCAGTAGATTGGTTACACTGATGATCAGGGCTCTGATCATCAGTGCCATGATTATCAGCACAGCCCCATCAGTGCAGCCTACCAGTGCTGCCTATCAGAACCAACCTATCAGTGCTCACCAGTACAGCCCATCAGTGCTGCCTATAAGTGCTCATCAATGCCACCTATCAGTGCCACCTATTTGTGCTCATCAACGCTGCCTATCAGTGCCACCTATCAGTGCCCATCAGTGCAGACCATCAGTTCTGCCTGCCAGTGCTCATCAATGCCCCCTATCAGTGCTGCCCATCGGTGCCGCCTCTCAGTGCTGCTTATCAGTGCCACCTATAAGTACTCATCAATGCCACCTATCAGTGCCCTTTAGTTCTGCCTATCAGTGCCTCCTCAACAGGACTCTGAGCTGAGAGTGTCTCTCTCATACAGCCCAGAGCCTGCACTAAAAGTGGCCTATCTTCAGCTCATAGGAATGGAGAGAGCCTATCTGCTCCTATTCCTCCTGCCCCTCTCCTCCTGTGTGTGCACCATGTGAAGTGTGAAGTCCAGCAGCTGAATGATCAAATTCAGCTGCTTAGCTTCACATTTCCGGTGGTGCACACAGGAGGAGAGGGTAGAGAGGTAAAGGCAAAATCAGCTCTCTCCTCTCCTATCTGTGCGGGGGAGGAAAGAGGGGTAGCTATCAGTGCAGGCTCTAAACTGTATGAGAGAGACACTCTCAGCTTAGAGCCCTGTGACCAGCAACCATGCTTAGGCCCCCCCAATAGTGGAGGAATACCAGGACCCGGTCGCAAATGCCACCACTGACCTCTGCAATATCTGAATTATACCACGTTAACTATTTCCCCTCTATTTGAAGTAGAACTATTGGGAAAATGTATTTTTTATTATTAATACTATTTTGGATACAGTAAGTGATGGTTAGAACTTGTGTTAGATTTTTTCCCATCTATGTCCCATTATGGAGATTTCTCTTCACATCCTGTTCCACAAACAAAATAGAAAGATAGAAAGTCAGGGGAAATCCCTCTATTGCTGGTTTTTCACCATGGTCACCAGAACTAGCATCTCCATTGGAAGATTTCCCCTCTATTCCTGTTCTTTTGACAACTCAAAATTTGTGATTTTCTTTTTTGTCCTACTTTCCGTAATGCCTATATATATATATATATATATATATATACATATATATAGGTATAAAAAGTTTTGCCTATAAAGAGCTTTATAATATAAACAATATGTTTTTTTTTTTTAAATATGCTGCATGTTTTCTTATTTTTATAGTTTAGGGATTAGAAAAAAAATTCTAAAAACACTAGCGGACTTTGTAGGCAGACATGAGGCAATCTATAAAAAATATATAACAATCTTTGTTCCAAAAAATCATTAACAATTAAGCATATATAAAATTATAGAGGGTCTACATTCAATAGGTCAACAATACCCAATCCTAAAGCATGGAGGTATATATACAGACAATATTATATAGTAGATGACAGTTCATCAACGAATTGTATAAGTGTATGAAGTCATCATGGATATCATGGATCAACTTCAAATCCTCCTTACTTAATAGTTGACGTGTTTCGCAAGATGTGCTTGCTTCTTCAGGACTGATTGGGTGGGTGCTGTTATTGAATTCAAAATACAACATATTACATAAGTATCACAAATTATTCCAAAGATTATATTTTAATTTGTGTATTGTTATGTATACTGTACCTATCATCATTGAAAATTATCAAAAAAAAAATAGACAATATATATATAAAATGATAAACAAAACTAGTAGTAATTAACAGAGAATTTGTGCTTGCCTGGTAGAACTTGAAAATGATCTACATTATATACAATGATACATGATATACAATCGTGGGGGCGGACACAGGGGCCACCTTAAGCAGTGGGGAGAACCCGATTGAATGAAGAATCCAGATTCCCACTTCTCCCAGAAAACACAGATACCAAACCAGATGAAAAAGCTCTACCGTATTGTTTCTAAAGAAAAAGGGAGGAATACATATATATATATATATATATATATATATATATATATACTGTATATATAATTATAATATTTTATAGAAGATAGAAATCGAGAAAGCAGCCATACATCACATCATTAGAACTTAGTATATCTCCCCCTGAGGGAAATTGAATACAAGATGAATAGTAGGCCTAAAAGTATGAGCAGACAGTAGCCAACGCACAGTTGAGTGCCTGTTCACATTTATGCGATGCGGGAACGCTGCGAATATACAGCGTGTTTCCACATCGCATCCGCAGCACAGGCAGTTCACACTGCCATATTTGATATGCTGGTGGTGTCAATTCAAAGTTAAAAACACCCCCAGGTCAGATCGCATATCGCAGTTGTGATCTGAGAGTTCGCACAGAATCGGATCGCACTAGTGTGAACCACCATGCGATCCGATTCTACTGCAGACCAAAAAAAGGGTCCTGTGCGTGTTAAGTGTGATTGTGGTGCGAATTCATCCATAAAAACTGTATGGCTGAATTTGCACCGCACAGACATCGCATGTAATTTTAGGAGCAGTGCGCTCCAAATTACATGCGATCTCTGTGATCGCATATATGTGAACCGGCACTGAATCAGTCACTTAGATGATGGGCAGGTTTGCTATTGTATATCAGATGAGATTCAAGTAATCTCAGCTTGATATTAGGAAAATAGAGTATCCAATAGTGCTCAAAATCTATCAGGATAGAGGTACAGGGGTACCCACATATTGGGATATAGCCCAAAAGTATAAAGTGTCACCTATGATTATTTTTATAGTTATATTTTGGGCAACTAAAAAAATACTATTGAGGTAAAGTCATGGCTCAAATAACAGACCCTCACAGCCACATCTCTGAATACATTAGAAAAATAGGAAATGAACCATCTCTCTGTGGTGGTCATGGTTGCCGTCTACAAATAGACAGGCCAACGGCCTCTCACACTGTGCTTGGGACTTTAGAGGCTGTGGAAAGGTCTCTAATAAACAACACTTTGCTTCATAAAAAGTTACTTTATTGAAAATTTGACAAAACAATACATAACACATATATTAAAAAATGTAAGCATGTGCAGAGTAACATCAATCCAGTGCATCAAAAAACACAAAATAAAGCCAGTATTGTGTGACTAGAAACATCCTACATGTTTCGCAGAGGCTACAAAGCTCTCATATTTTTTTTTTTTAAAGGTAACTACAAAGCTCTCATATTGGCTTCTTCAGGGACTATATCCTGTAGTCACAACACTGTTTCAAGATGCATTTAGGATAAATCAGAGAGCATGCCAGTCGTGCATCCAGGACCCAACAAGGATCACTGTGCGGGGAAGCCCACACAGCAAGCACTGGACCAAATATCCAAAGTGTGGGGAGTGTCTTCCAAAAGTATGGATCACCAACCAGGAATGAATGCTAAGCATTAGCTCCCTGGGCCTGCTGGATACAGATGCCGGGCATACCTCCCGGGACAGGTTCGCTGAAGTTTACACATTTATCAGGCAGTAGCATTCATTCCTGGTTGGTAATCCATACTTTTGGAAGACGCTCCCCACGCATTGGATATTCGCTCCAGTGCTTGCTGTGCGGGCTTCCTCTCTTTCTCGGGTCGCAGGACACTGGCTCCATTCATTTCCATCATGATGGCATCACACCTTTGGTCCTACATGATCCTTGTTGGGGCCTGGATGCACATCTTGCATGCTCTCTGATTTATCCTAAATGCATCTTGAAACAGTGTTGTGACAGGATATAGTCCCTGAAGTAGCCAATATGAGAGCTTTGTAGCCTCAGCGAAACATGTAGGATGCTTCTAGTCACACAATACTGGCTTTATTTTGTGTTTTTTGATGCATTGGATTGATGTTACTCTGCACATGCTTACATTTTTTAATATATGTGTTATGTATTGTTTTGTCAAATTTTCAATAAAGTAACTTTTTATGAAGCAAAGTGTTGTTTATTAGAGACCTTTCCACAGCCTGTAAAGTCCCAAGCACAGTGTGAGAGGCCGTTGGCCTGTCTATTTGTAGACGGCAACTACGACCACCACAGAGACTGGTTCTCTTTCTACTTTTCTAATATTTTGGGCAACTGTTGAAACATGTGTTCGTTTATCATGAAGCGGTAAAATACTGCTACTGACTCCTCAGACATTCTCAGAGGAGATAGCTCCCCTCTGAGTGCCTGCCTATAAAGTTTCGTAGATTGCTTATCCCTTTGAGTAGTGAAGTGATTTACAAATGGCGGGAACTTCAGAGAATGTCTCCTGTTACTGTAATCTCGTGAGATATAGTGGGATTACAGTAATAGGAAGTGAAAAACACAAACTTAAAACATGAAGCACCTCATACTACACATCTCATTTTAATAAAAAAAATAAAGTTACATCCCCCCTACACAATATACATTAACCCTATTGATAAAAAACATAATTTTTATCATTATTTAAACAGCAGACATGTGCCTAATGATGTGAATAGTTTATAGTAAATGGTTGAATCCACATACAGTATGTCATGCAGATATACACCATTCATATCATTGAAAAATACATTATTAAAATCAGTAAGAAATCATTTTAATATAGAAAAAAAAAATGATTAATAAATTAAATTAAAATAAAATATTTTTTTCTAATTGGGAAACCCCCGTATAACTGAAATAGAACAGTACATGAGTTATATTTCAAGATTTATAAAAAAAAATTATAATAATAAATAAAAATTATATAAATATTTCTTTAATAATAACATTTTATTGAAAGTAGACAAATTTATATATATATATATATATATATATATATATATAATCCTTAAGAACAGTGATTGCAAAAAAATACATATGTTGTGTTAAACAAACTCCCCCGATCTTCTAAAAAAGGTACAGTCCTAACATTTCTTATATAAATGTACACATTTGAGGGTAGTGAAAAAAAGAAATGCACACTTGCGCAGAACTGAGTTGTTGTCTTGCGTGTAGTGAGCAATTGGGACTGTTCGTGTGGTCCCAGATCTAGCTTGCTGTCCCAAGCAAAAAAAGATGCTATATGTCCTGACCTCAACCTGAAAAAACACCTTTGAGATCATTTAGAGCGCAGACTGCGAGCCAGACCTTCTCTCCAACATCAGTGCCTGATCTCACAAATGCGCTTCTGGAAGAATAATCAAACATTCCCATAGACACACTCCTAAATGTAATGTCATGTAAATATATTTCATCTGTAATTTTTTTATGTATTTCTAAATATAAATATGTAAGAAGTTGTTAAGTCTATAATATTTTCTTTTTTTTATTTAGTTCCTGTTCAATCCCCAGTAAATGAGGAGCCTCAACCAGGACCATCTTGTACTGGTAAATATAAAGATGTTTTTTCCAATTGCCCTTTTCTTAAGCCCTGTACACACGGTCTGAATATCGAGTGGTATCAGCTTATTCAATAGAAACCAGCCAACATTCGGCCCCTGTGTACAGAAGCCAGCTGACCATCCAGCTTCTGTCAAAGGAGCATGACTGAAGAAGAATATTTCGATCCAGCCAATGGCTAAGAGTGCTGACAGGTGTGTTCTGGCGGTAGAACCATCCCCCTTGTCAGAACATAATAGCTCAGCAGAGGAGATTGCTGTATTAACACTGGCCAGTTATCCCTCACGAAAAAAAAAATTGAGGCAGTGCAGCTGGAGAATGTACTTACCTTAACAGCCGCATCATGTTGTTTTCAGATTATTCCGTTGAAACACAGAAGCCCTTTAAGTCCTTTGACTCAGTCAAGGCTGCCTTGAGAAGCAAGGGTGTTATGTATAGTTAGATAGTTACATAGTAGTTGAGGTTGAATAAAGACAACAGTCCATCCAGTTCAACCTGTGTAGGTGTGTGTGGCTGTAATCATCTCTCATACCCCTTGATGTTCTGAGCCTTGACATGTACATCCAAGAGTCTTTTGAAAGTAGCCATACTTCCTGCAGTAACTACCTCTTGTGGTAGAGAATTCCACAGTCTTGTAGCCTTAACAGTGAAGAACCCCCTACGTTGCCTGAGGGTAAAACTCTTCTCCTCTAATTGCATTGTATGTCCTCATGCAAACCTTGCGACTGAATAGCTTTTTTTCTATGCTGAGATCACCATTGAGGTATTTGTAAATTGCTATCATGTCCCCTCAAAGGGGCTCTTCTCCAGGGAGAATAAATCAAGCGATTGTAAACACTCCTCATAATTAAGGTCCTCCAATCCCCTAATCATTTTAGTTGCCCTTCTCTGGACTCTCTCCAGCTCCAACGCATCCCTTCTGAGGAATGGCGACCAGAACTGGACAGAATACTCCAGATGTGGTCGGACCAGAGTTTTATAAAGTGGAAGGATTATAGTTTTCTCTCGGGAATACATCCCCTTCCTTATGCATGCTAATATTCTGCCGGCCTTGGCAGCTGCAGCTTGACATTGCATGCTATTGCCAAGTCTATCCTCTACTAAGACTCCCAGATCTTTCTCCATTTTTGATTCCCCCAAAGGTTTCAAGCCCTAAAGTGTATTGTGCTTTTATGCTTTTTGCCATGTAGTTGCCCACTCTGTTATTTGGTTCAGGTCA
Source organism: Pelophylax lessonae (assembly GCF_965119305.1). NCBI lineage: Eukaryota > Metazoa > Chordata > Amphibia > Anura > Ranidae > Pelophylax > Pelophylax lessonae. Next base: position 259,281,202 of record NC_138772.1, on the reverse strand, counting down.
TTCTGCCTCATGTTGTGAAGTTATTGCCCTGCCCAATTTTGTGTCATCCGCAAAAACAGATTTTGAGCTAATGAACAAGATTGGTCCCAGGACTGATCCCTGGGGGACCCTACTTACCACTTCAGACCAGTCTGAGTATGCGTTATTGATTACCACCCTTTGGACACGTCCTTTTAACCAGTTCCGTATCCAAGAGCACTCAATGCCTGCAGACCTTATTTTATATATTAAGCGTTTGTGGGGAACTGTATCAAACGCCTTAGCAAAATCCAGGTACACCACATCCACTGATCTCCCCCTATCTAGCTCACAGCTCACCTCCTCGTAGAATGTTAACAGATTTGTTTGACAAGAACGCCCATTTGTAAACCCGTGCTGATTACTGCTGATGATGTTGTTATCTTTAGCAAACTCTACGATATAGTCCCTTATCATCCCCTCCAGAAGTTTACATACTATTGATGTCAGGCTGACCAGCCTATAATTTCCCGGGACGTGCCTCTGCCCTTTTTTGAATATTGGTATCACCTTAGCTTTCCTCCAATCCCTTGGTACATTTCCTGTCATAATACTGTCAGCAAAAATCAGGAACAGTGGTTTAGATAAAGTTTTACTAAGTTCTTTGAGTACTCTCGGATGTACGCCATCGTGGCCTGGTGATTTATTTGTGTTAATTTTATCTAGCCTTTCCCTGATTTCACCCTCTGTTAGCCATAGCGGCAAGTCCTGTAAATTACTGCTAACCATACAGTCATGATCAGTGTACACCTCCTTTTCCTGTGTAAAGACTGAGGAGAAAAAAGCATTAAGCACGGTTACCTTCTCTGTGTCCTCTGTAACATCCTCCCATCATTGTTAATTATGTGTGCAACATGCTCTGACCTAGTTTTTTTGCTGTTGATATATTTAAAGAATTTCTTTGGGTTCTTTTTACTATCCTCCGCAATATGTCTCTCAAAGTTGATTTTAGCCATTTAGATTTTGCACTTTTTTATTTGATTCTTTGTATTGCTGGAAAGCCGATAATCTGCCCTCCGATTATAATTCTTGAAGGCAATCTTTTTTTCCCTGATATGTTTTTTAACATTACTGTTTAGCCAGCCAGGTTTGGCTTTGTCCCTTTTAAATTTATTTCCTATAGGAATGCACTGCGAGATGCATTTGTTTAAAATATTCCTAAAACATGCCCATTTTTCCTCCGTGGTCAGTGTTCCCAGGGTTTGGTCCCAGTTTACCTTCTCCATCATTGAGCACAATTTGAGAAAGTTTGCCCTTCTGAAGTTTAGGGTTCTTATGTTCCCCTCTTGCTTGCTATATTGGTATTTATGCTAAATGTGATCATCCTGTGATCGCTAGAACCCAGGTTGTCCCGGACTCCTACATCTGAGATTAGGTCTGAGTCATTAGTGATTAATAGATCCAGCACAGCATTTCTTCTAGTTGGAGAATCCACCAACTGAGACATGTAGTTGTCCTGTAAGGTTTCCATGAAGAGACGGGCCTTCTGTGAGTGTGTTGTCCCCTCATCCCAGTCAATGTCATGATAATCGAAGTCCCCTAATATGATGACTGATCCCAGTGTTGCCACTTTACCCAACAGTGATATAAATTCCAGCTCTACCTCCTCCCTTTGGTTAGGCGGTCTATAACAAACCCCCACAATTACTTTTCCCTTTACATCTTCCCTATGGAGTTTTACCCACATGGATTCTAACTCCGTACTCATCCCTTCCATAATATCACTCCTTTCCACCACCCTTACATTATTCCTGACATAGAGACATACCCCTCCCCCTCTTTTTCCTACCCTGTCTTTCTGATACACAGAATACCCTTGGATATTGGCCAGCCAGTCATGAGAGGGGTCAAACCAAGTTTCCGTTATTCCCACAAGGTCTATGTCCTCCTCATGTACTAACATTTCCAACTCATCCAATTTATTAGCTAGGCTCATGGCATTTGCACATACCCCTCTTATTATTGTAGAAGTTGATAGTGATTGGCGCTTACTTTTATTCCTGTTTGGTTTGATGTTTTCCCGCACAGATTGTGGCACTTCAAATGGCCACCAATATCATAATGGAGTTACAAAAATCAGGCCTTGTTAAAATTTTGGCCCTAAGCAAACAAGTGAGAAGGTTACACAGCTATCAAACATTGTTTCTGTTGAGACATGCACTGGTACTGATGTCTTTGGTGGATTAGCTGTTATATTCATGCAGAACAGGTAACTATTGCTGTTAGGACATATTAGAACCTGATATACTAAAGTGTGTAGTAAGAAGAAATGAAGAGAAATTAATCTGTATATACATCAAACATCCACTAATATAAAAAATGAAGCTCGATCTATTTTACATGTTAGAAGGTAACATACGTTCATTTCCTCTCATGTCAATCTTTATTGAAACAGGCCTTAGTTTCACAAATAATATAAAAGAGTTATTAATTTGATTGATTACATGCAGTCCCTGAGATACATACATTTGACTTACACGTGACTCATACATACAAACAGAGGGAGACAACAGGAAGTGAAAGGAAATCTACCCCTAGGAAGGGAAATTCACTTTTGTAAGAGTTATCATGGGGAAAAGGTGTCTGGTCAGATGAAGCCAAAATCAAACTTTTTGGCAACAATGCAAAACATTATGTTTGGCGTAAAAGCAACACAGCTCATCACCCTGAACACACCATCCCCACTGTCAAACATGGTGGTGGTGGCAGCATCATGGTTTGGGCCTGCTTTTCTTCAGCAGGGACAGGGAAGATGGTTAAAATTGATGGGAAGATGGATGGAGCCAAATACAGGACCATTCTGGAAGAAAACCTGATGGAGTCTGCAAAAGACCTGAGACTGGGACGGAGATTTGTCTTCCAACAAGACAATGATCCAAAACATAAAGCAAAATCTACAATAGAATGGTTCACAAATAAACATATCCAGGTGTTAGAATGGCCAAGTCAAAGTCCAGACCTGAATCCAATCGAGAATCTGTGGAAAGAACTGAAAACTGCTGTTCACAAACGTTCTCCATCCAACCTCACTGAGCTCGAGCTGTTTTGCAAGGAGGAATGGGCAAAAATTTCAGTCTCTCGATGTGCAAAACTGATAGAGACATACCCCAAGCGACTTACAGCTGTAATCACAGCAAAATGTGGCGCTACAAAGTATTAACTTAAGGGGGCTGAATTATTTTGCCTGCCCAATTTTTCAGTTTTTTTATTTGTTAAAAAAGTTTGAAATATCCAATAAATTTCATTCCACTTCATGATTGTGTCCCACTTGTTGTTGATTCTTCACAAAAAATTACAGTTTTATATCTTTATGTTTGAAGCCTGAAATGTGGCAAAAGGTCAAAAAGTTCAAGGGGGCCGAATACTTTTGCAAGGTACTGTATGTATGTATGTATGTATATATATATATATACATATACATATATATATATATATATATATATATATATATATATATATATATATATATATATATATACATATGTAAAGAAAGATATATCGGCCCTCTAAGTCGACCAATCTTTCCTCAAGGGAAAACCTTACATCATTAGATAAGCCAATTGCTACCCCCTTTGCTCTCTTAACTGTTGAATCTCTATAGTACCTTGTTGGATAGTATTTTGAATATATTTTCACATTTGATTATTGTGTTACATATGTCTCCTGTAAGAAGACTATGCTGGAGGAGTTACGTCTAAGTTCTTCTAATACTTTATGTCTTTTAGTTGACGTATTAATTCCTCTGAAATTGTAAGACAGTATTTTCAAAAGGTTCATGTCATCTATCCTTCTCCTCTCACCTTCTCCATTATGTAGCCCCCCTTCCCCCACCAGGCCTTGGTGGAATGGAGGAATGGGGTTTTCTTCTACAAGACCTCTGCAAGGTTCTAAAACTGAGTTCAGAAGGGGTAACGACATGAACTGGTAGTACCGAGGGGTTGGCGCAACATTGTTTCCCCTTTCCCCTCCCATTAAATCTCTCCCAGCCCTTCCCCTTCCACATCCTAGCCACTCCCCATCCACCCTCCACCTCCCCCTACCCTCATCCTCTACCCTTGGCATGATGTTGATCTGACCATTTTATGGTCTTAAAGTAGTTGGAGGATTCACCCACTGTTATTCCCTACCCTCTACTCCTTTGTCTCGGGGGGATGCTCTACTTGCCCTATCGTGAACTTCCTTCTCAGGTAGGAAGTGTCTGGGCCCATTTAGGTTGTCATGCAATATTATTTCTGTCATCTTGCATTAAGCAACACTGATGCTCTCCCAAAGCCAGGAGCATATGGAGTTGACAACTTGATTGTTTAACTTTGAAGTGCTGTGTCAGTCATGTTGTTTGTGAATAGCTACATTTGCTATTTCTTTTGAATAGTTTGTTATAAAGATAATGCACTAGAATGGTGCACCCTCTCTTTTTTCATGTTTTTCCAGTTGTCTTTGGGACATCCCCAATCCAGAGTAGGCAGCAAGGTGGTGTGCCTATACTTCCCGAGTTGAGTGGCAAGTGCTGGCATTAGACACATTCATGCGCAAGAGATTTTGTGTTTCAACCTGCTGATCTGCAAGAAATGTGCTAAACTAAGTCCTGTTGCCCATTTTAGAGGCATATCTGACTACGGATAATTTAATCTTTTTTTGGTAAAGCATAGTCATATCTAACTTTCTTCAACATCACCCTTTTCTAAAGTCTCCTCCACAGTACCCTGTTCTGGTTCACATGTTCTTTGCAGACACAAAAAAAGTGGTAGTTTTACAAATTTGTCATATAATTACAAAAATAAAAAAATTATTAAATAAATGTGTTTATACTTTAAAGGGTAACTCCACTTTTGTGGGGGAAAAAATAGCAAATAAAGAAAAAATAAGCGTATACAATTGCGACACAAATCATATTGTGATTGAATGTTATTAAAAATTGCTTTTCCTTTTTAATCTGCAGCCTCTTTAATTTTCTTAAAATGCAATGCAATATGGCTACCTGGAGGTGTTCTGTACACAGAATGTGTACTGGCCAACCCCCAGAAACATAATTTCCTACTTGTGTGATTGGCTCACTGATTTTCCCAGAAGTCTGCACTAAGATACAAGTCAGATTTCAGGCAAATTTGTCCAATATGAGAATATAAGGATGACTGTACAAATATAAAATGTGATTACAAAAGCAAAATACATAACCTCCTTGCTTGTATGATATATATTGTTTATGTTGAAGATAAGCCCTCATCCTTTTTTCTATTTGTGAGCTGGAAAGAACTTATAGCTACTCATGGAGAAACGTGTTACAATGCTGTCTGTATAAACTGTTATTTGCTATTGGTATAAACTGCAAATCCATAAGAAATACATTTCTCAGAGTTCTGGAGTGTAAAATCAGAGGCAAGACTGGGGGGTTGAATAAAGGAGCTGTATGTTTAAAAGCAGGGGAGCTGAAATTCATACCCCACAAAATCAACCCATACATCGGGGGGGGGGGGGAGCAGAGATAAAGATTTGTTGGGTGGTCATTTAAAATGAAGAGTAAATCAGTAAAAGAGGAAGGAGGAAAACTACCAAAATTAAGAGCCAGCCCAGGATCCATTAAAAATGATATGACCCCTGAGGTAACTGGGGAAAACAGCAAAAAATAAACCCCAATAAATCCAAAACAAAATAATGAAAATAGCAAAAAAAACTCATAATCAGAAAACAACAGAGACAAACGAAGGAAATACCTCGGGACAGACGGATAAGGTACAGACGGTAAAGAACCCGATACAGGAGGAATGAAAGACCAACTTCCCACAAGAGAGGAAATGAGGGAAATGTTTTCAAACTTGGAACAGTCTATCAAAAAGGGCATAGTAATCTTACACGGAGATTTAGAACACATGCTGAGGAGAGTGGAGGAAGTTGAGAAAAAAAACTGAAAATCAAGGAAAAGTACTGAAGACATATGTAGAAGAAATGAGGAAAACACAAATAACTCAAAGAAATATACTCTATAAATTGGAAGACCAGGAAAATAAAGATAGAAGAAAAAACTTGAGAATTAGAGGCTTACCGGAAAATGGGAAAGAGGAAAGATTAGATGAGATGTTGGAAGCAATATTTAATCCTCTACTTGAAAGAGAAAAAACAACAAAACTGGAAATTGAAAGAACACACAGAATCAGGAAACCACGTAATGCACCAAAAGAATCCCCGAGAGATGTAACAGTGAGATTTTATAATTACGAAATAAGAACACAGATTTGGGAAAAATTAAAAAGCCGGCCCCCTTTGAAATACAAAGAAGCAGAAATACAAGTATATGCTGATTTATCACAAGAGACATTGAAAAGGAAGCGGACACTAAAACCAATGGTTGACCTGTTGAAACAGCATTATATTGTGTACTTCTGGGGATTCCCGGCCTGCTTAGGAGTCAGAAGAGAAGGAAAGATAATACAACTAAGATTCCAAGAAGAACTGGAAGGATTCTGTGAAAACCTGAAAGTCCCTATACCTGTCATCCCTGGATGAACCACCTCAGAGGGAAAAGGAGGAGAGGAGGAAGAAGATCAATGGCAAACAAAAATTAAGAAGAAATAATACTGAAGTACTGTAGAGTTGGGGGAGATGGGGAGGGATTGTTGAGGGGGCGGGGGGGGAGGTGGGAGACACGAGAAGAGATTTGAGAGAACTGGACGGGACACTGGAGCACTGGCCACTTTGCCTCCTTAGGGTTCGATGGGAGAATAAAGGGGAACCCGGCGCTCAGGTGGGAAATGTTGATATAAGGAGGGAGGAAGTAGATCGACAGGAGAGGCCCAGGGAGAAGGGGCCAATTACCCACTAGGTTACACTTCAGGGGATGGTGGGGGGGGGAGAGGGGGGGATGGGTGGGTGGGGGAGGAGGGAGAAGGAGAGGTGGGAGGAAGGGAAGGGCGAATTACAGTATAGTGTATCCACTCCATTATCAATCGAGAAAAGTCTGACGGGAAGAGCAATCTGTAACCTTGCATATCTACTCTATTTTCTTTTCGAGGATAAATTGGATCTCCCTCTGTTCTCTGGGGAAGAATGTAATACCTCTTTTAAACTCATAAACAATGACAGAAATTAGTTATGTAACATATAATATTACAGGACTGAATTCCCCCGAGAAGAGAAAGAAAATTCTGAAAGAAATTAAAAACATGGGAGCTGATCTAGTTTTCCTACAGGAAACCCACATTCTACATTCCTCTAATGTCAGACTGTACTCAAAAGACCATCCCACTTGGTACTACTCTGACTCTACAACAATAAAATCAAAAGGGGTGGCTATTGGGTTTGCCAGGGGAACCCATTTTGTCTTAGAAGAGTGGATGACAGATCATGAGGGAAGATTCCTTTTCTTAAAAGGGAAACTCCATACTAAGGAAGTGACTTTGGTAAACGTATACTGACCAAATGACAAACCTATGGAATATCTTGGGAAAATCCTAGATAAATTAATAGATTTTAGAAATTTAGAAAAGGGAGAGTGATATTAGCGGGAGATCTTAATTTTTGCCTTGACCCAGAAATGGACTCTACGTCGGGTGTACAGAGGAATAGAGCAACACATTTGAAAACGATCAAAAAGAAGCTATTCCAATGTCAATTATTGGACACTTGGAGGGTGCTTCATCCGAAAGAACGAGATTACACGTTCTACTCCTCTGTACATAAAATTCACTCGAGGATCGATTATATAATGATAGACCATAGAGGGATTGAATTGGTGACAAGGGCTAAAATAGGGATTAAAACCTGGTCGGATCATGCACCCGTAAAAATAAAGCTGAAAATATCAGGGGGATTATTAAAAACAAATACCTGGAGACTAAATGAGGAACTGCTCAGGGAAAGAAAATGGGGAGAAGAAATTAGAAAAGAATTAGAATTATATTTCCTTATCAATGAAAATGAAGAAACTTCAAAAAATATACTTTGGGAGGCACAAAAAGCCTATATGAGGGGGATCTTAATCTCTAAAGGGTCAAGAAAGAAAAAAGAGAGAACAGAACATAAAGAAAAACTGATAAAAGAGATTCATGACCTAGAACAAAGCCATAAAAATATCCAAATGGTCGAGATCCAAAACCAGCTAGTAATAAAAAGAGAAGAATTAAAAGAATTAATATAACAAGAAATCAGACAGGAGATCAGAAAAGTTACTAAAGAAAACTACCTAGGAAACAACAAGATTGGGAAGAAATTAGGGAAGATTACAAAAAAAAAGAAAGCGATAAATTATATAGAGAAAATGAAAGATACCAAGGGGGAAATGCTATACGGCCGATATAGCAAAAGTATATCAGGAGTACTATGGGAAACTTTATAACATCAAAGAAACAGGAGGGGAGAGGGATGTGACTAAAAGGGAAAAAATTAAACAATACCCGAAAGAGGCGAAATTACCTAAAATACAACAAGATAAAATAGATAAACTAGAGGCTCAAATTACAGAAGAAGAGATAAGTTTAGCCTACACCTTCAGGGAAGAGCCCCGGACCAGACGGGTTTACGATAAATTATTACAAAAGACACAAAGACTTGTTGATACCCAGATTAAAAGATTATTTTATTGGTTTAGGGCAAGAATATGGGATGAGTAAGGACGCCCTCTTGGCATCAATTACGGTAATCCTGAAAGAAGGAAAAGATGCGACTGTATGTTCAAGCTATAGACCCATCTCGCTTTCAAATATTGATACAAAACTCATTGCAAAAGTGTTGGCAACCAGAATGAAAAACTCGATGGAAGAATGGGTCCATAAAGATCAAGCAGGATTTATACCTGGGAGACAGGGCAGAGATAACGGTGTAAGAACAATCCTGTTGATGCAGCAGATGGCTAAGAATGGATCCCAAGGGCTGATTCTGTCGATAGATGCTGAGAAAGCATTCAACAGAGTCAGCTGGGACTTCATGATGGGGACCTTGGAAGAACTGGGAATTGGAAGAAAAATGATGGCATGGATAAAAACATGGGCATCCCACCGCTAAGGTGAAAGTAAATGGGACCCACTCGGAGCCATGTGGGATGACAAACGGAACAAGACCGGGATGCCCGTTATCCCCGTTATTGTTTGTTCTGTCATTAGAACCTCTCTTAGCGACAATTAGGAAGAACCCTGATGTGAAAGGAATAGAGGTGGGTGATGAGGAGCATAAGATTGCCGCATTTACGGACGACCTGTTGCTATATATCACCAGACCAAGGATAAACCTACCAAACGTATTAGAAAAAATATGGAAAATTATCTAAATTAAAAATCAATCCTGCTAAATCAGAGATACTAAACATTAATGTAAAAAAACAAGAAGAAGAAAAATTAAAATCGGAATTCCCCTTTACCTGGAAAAAACTAGGACTAAAATATTTAGGAATTATCCTAACAAAAAAACCCAAAAATCTGTATAAAGAAAATTATATCTCGTTACTAAATGAAACCAGGAAAGAGCTTAATAGGATATCACATAGACCGCTATCTTGGATAGGGAGAATAAACATAATAAAAATGGCAATTTTACCAAAAATAACCTACAAATTCCAAATGTTACCTATTTCGATCCCTCAGATATATTTTAGAACTTTGAAAACCCTAGTAACCAGATTTTTTTTTCAAATATAATTTTTTATTTACTTTTTTTTATAAAAAAAATAAACTACAACCAAAAACACAGAAAGGCATACTTTGGAACAGCAATTACATACATGCCAAAACAAATTATCAGGATACCAACAACATTCCATTGATCAACAGATAACGAAAAGCAAAAGGGAATACAGGTCATCCCGGCACCCTCTTGTACCTCTACCGGAGGGTCCCACAAAATTAAATACTTTCCTAAAACATCATCTGTCTCGACTTATAATTAAATAAATTCTCACCTTACCCTTCCCTTCTAGATTGCCCTTTTGTTAACTAAAGACGAACCAAAAAACAAACAACAACAAACACACTCACACAAGAGAGAAAAAAAAAAAAAAAAAAAAAAAGAAGAAGGGGAATTTTCTCTCTCCTCCCCCCCCCTCCCCCCATCTCCGACATAGTAGGCTACTTCACCATCTAAGTACGCAGCCAAGATGTACCTTCATCAGACAGAATATAAGTATTCCAAGATTCCCAGGTCTCACAATATAGTTCTCGCTTGCCTTGTGATGTTAACACCACATCCTCCATCTTATTAATGGCCTCTACCCTCCGTATCCACTCTTTTACCGTCGGGGGGCAAGGACTTTTCCACAATACCGGAATGCAGGCCTTTGCTGCATTCACTAAGTGTCTAACCACCGATTTCACGTATCTCTGCACGGGTATGTCTGAAAGGTGGAGCAAAAAAAAAGCTGGATCCTCTTGAATAGAGTATTCCGTAAATTTTTGAACAATAGCTCTAATTTCAGACCAATATACTGAGAGTTTGGGGCATGACCAAAAAATGTGAAGCAGCGTTGCGTCTTCCCCCCCACAGCGCCAACAATTCGCCGATGTATTTGGAAAGATCCTATGAAGTCTATGGGGTGTATAATACCACCTGCACATTAACTTAAAATTAGTCTCTTGAATTTTGGTGCAAATAGACGATTTAAAAGAAAGCAAGATAATATTTTGTATTTGCCGTGGTGTAAAAGTACGATGTAAATCAGATGCCCATTTAGTCAAACACGTCGGGGGAGAGTCATCCATCGGAGTCGTTAATAAACTATAAAGTAAAGAAAGCGTATGTGACAAAACCCCCTCTTTCAGACAGTACTCTTCAAATTTCGTCAAACTTCTTGCGAAATCTACTGGATTCGGCAATGTATGTAAAAAATGATGAAGTTGTAAGGCTGACCAGAAAGTAAGTCTAAAATGTCCATCCATGTTTGTTAAATTCTCCAGTGTCGGCCATCTATCCGACACCAGAAACTGGGCCGCCCGGGTGTGTCCAGAAGCTCCCAATGCAACTAGATCTGGTGAGACTAGGCCCGGTGTAAACCGTGGGTTTCCAATTACTGGCATTAATGGAGAACATGGCGGTGGCGGGGAAAGAGAATGCCGTGTCATGACCTGATTGCATATTCGCAGTGTTGTACCCATAAGAGGATGCAAACGTAGCTGCGAAGGCAGGTCTGAGTAACACCACAGTGCACCCTTCAAGGGAATATTCGTCTGTGCTTGCTCTATGTTAATCCACAGCTTAGATGCCTGGTGTCGACACCAGTCAACCACTCTGCTAAGATGAACTGCTTGAAAATACTTCTGTATATCCGGTAAAGCTAAACCGCCAAATGCTCTTGGTCGGATCATTTGCGTCCGTGCCAGACGAGGTCTTTTCTGTGCCCACACAAATTTAATGAAAAGGGAATGAATCAGATGAAAGTACCTGGCGGGCGGCCGTATCGGAAGGGTCCTTAACAGATACAGATGCTTGGGTAGTATACTCATTTTTAGCAGGTTACACCTGCCAAACCATGAGTGTATACCCAAATGCCACTTATCCAAAAGAGAACGTGTCTCCCCAATCAATGGGGGAAAATTCATGTCGTAAACCTTAGATAAACAAGATGGAATTAAAGTACCTAAATATCTTAAGGCCCTCTCTGTCCATCGGAAACCAAAACTCGTTTGGAGGTTACGTAAATGATACGAGCGTGCTCCCACTCCCATTGCCTCTGATTTGTTAAAATTAATTTTAAAATTTGATAGGGATCCGTACCTGGTCAGTTCCCGCAACAAATTCGGAAGAGAGAGGGAAGGATTCGTCACCGAGAACATAAGATCATCAGCATAGGCTGATATCTTATGTTGGCTTCCACCAATCCCCACTCCCTGTATGTCTGGATTTTGGCGCACAGTACAAAGGAAAGGCTCCAATGAGAGAACAAATAAAAGAGGAGACAAGGGACAACCCTGTCTCGTACCATTATTAATAAAAAAGGGTTCGGATAACAGACCATTCACCTTAACCTGTGCTGTAGGGATTGAATATACATTAGTGATCCATCGCATCATATTGCTTCCCAGGCCAATGTATTTAAGAACCGCAAACATAAAACGCCAGTTAACCCTATCAAAGGCCTTTTCCGCGTCGGTATTAATAAAAACACTCGGTATTCGAGAAGTGTTAGCCACATGGATCAGGTTCAACACTTTAGTGGTGTTGTCCCTAGCCTCCCGGCCTGGGACAAACCCCACTTGGTCAAGGTGAATAAGGTCCATAAGATGCGGGGCTAAACGATTGGCCAAGATTTTCGTAAAAATTTTCAAATCAATGTTAAGTAAAGAAATAGGCCTATAACTTCCACATAATGTAGGATCCTTCCCTTCTTTCAGTAGGATGGTAATATGTGCCATTAGTGTATCTCTGAGCATATTGGTGCCCTCCCTTACCGAATTGTACAGCCTGACCAGGTACGGGCCCAAAATAGAAAGGAAAACTTGGAAATATAGTAATGTAAATCCATCTGGCCCGGGAGCCTTCTTTAACTTCATAGCTCCTATAGTCTGTTGGACCTCTAACAATGAAATCGGTTTATCTAACTGCTCTCTAGTTTCACTAGGTAATGTAGGGAGCCGAGACCTTTCCAGATATTCCTCTATCTCCAAATTAGAAGAAACAGTCTCCTTCAATGCATACAGCGAGGAATAGAATCGGCTAAATTCTTCCACAATCTGTTTAGGTGGGGTCAACGTATGGCCTTGTGTTGAGACAATATTAGGGACATAGGTTGAGAGTTTCGATTCTCTCACCGAGTTTGCCAAAAGTTTCCCACATTTATCCCCATATTCATATCCCCGGGCTTGGCTCCTCTGTAGGGCTGCTTTGGCCCTATACAGGTACAGGTCTGTTATTTGTTGACGTGTTCTTATCAACTCTGTCTCCAATACAGACGTCGCAGCATGTCTATATTGCGATTCTAGCTGACGGAGTGTATCTAGAAGCTGCATTAAATGTTTGTCTCGTTCCTTTTTAAGTCTCGACCCATGTTTAATAAAGAGCCCCCTTAGGACCGATTTATGGGCCTCCCAGATGTAACCTATCCCACTTTCCTCCAGGTCGTTCCTCTGAAAATAATCCTGTAATTCCGACGAGATCTCTGTCAGAACCTCAGGGGTCTGTAGGAGGGTCTCATTCAACCTCCAAAAGCGTTGACAGGCCACGGCTTGGTCTGACAGAGAGTAAGTGATCATCACTGGCGCATGGTCTGACCATGTTATGTCACCTATTGACGATGCCTTAATCGCATGTAGTTGTCTGTGTGGAATTAAAAAATAGTCAATCCGTGAGTAACATTTATGGGAAGATGAATAAAATGTATAATCTCTCTCCGATGGATGCCACAGACGCCATACATCTATCCATTGAGCATTATAAAACGTTTGTGCGATACTTTTACAAGCCGACGGCAAAATAGCCGATCTGCCTGTAGACGCATCCAAACGGGCTATCAATGGAACATTAAAATCTCCGCCTAGAATAAGCTGTCCTTCCACGAACTCCAACAGCGATTTAGTCACTCTTTTAAGAAACCCTGCTTGGCGATCATTTGGAGCATATATTGTTGCAAAAGTAAACTGTATGTCTCCAATCTTCCCTCTCACAAACAAATATCGTCCCTCGGGATCAGACAATATCTCACTCAATTTCCATGGAAGTTTGGAGGATAGCAAGATAGTCACTCCTCGGGACTTAGCCTCTGCATTGGTGGCGTGATAGGCTGTATTATAGCATCTATTCGTGAGTTTGGGCACTCTATCCCCCCTAAAGTGGGTCTCTTGGATGAAAGCTACATCCACTCTCGAACGCTTGAGGTCATTTAACAACATCTTCCTCTTTTCTGGTATATTAAGACCCCTAGCGTTCAAGGAGAAGATGACAAGGTCCTCCATCATCGGGGTAGGCTAAAAAAGGGGAAGGAGGAGAGGGAAGGGAATAAGAAGAGGAGAAGAAAAAAAAAAAAAACACCCACAAACAAAAACACAATCTCACACAATTACCTCCCCACACCCGGGCGAAGCAGGGTAGTCTCTTAATCTCTTACCACCCGTTCCCCGGTTCAATTCCCCCTAACACTAAACAGGGACAAACTCCCATGTACACTATGTGACCACAGTCACCCCTCAGTGTACTGGCCTAAATGGGGCAGTGATCCAAAGCATGTACGGGCAGAGCACCTAAAAAAAATAAAAGAAATGTAAAATAAGAGCACCGCTCTCCCGGACCCTCTCCAACCCCCCCAACCACCAACAAGAAAAAACAAAAAACAGGGACCCCACTCTGAATCCTGACTGTTTTTAGAATTAAGAGTCAAAGGCCCTTAGCCAACCTCTTCTAGCTATTCTTCCTGATGAGAAAAAAGAAAAAAAAAAAAAAAAAAAAATTTAAATAAATAAATAAATAGATCTCTCCCCCACCTCCCCCGATCCCAAGCCCTCATAGGCAAGGGAAAGCGAGAAGGGAGGGTGTCAATCATCTTGTCCCTAATAAAGGGCACTATTTACCTCCCCCCAGAAAAAAAAAAAAAAAAAAAAAAACCCCCTCACCCACTCAAAAGAAGTAGGGGTGATACACCTCTCTCCCCCTCTTCTTTTAAAGATATCTTCCCCCTTCTCTTTATCTGTAAGTACCCCCTAATTAAGGTCATCAAAAAGTTTCTCCGTATACCGTTATTAATACCACTTCTAAAATAAATAGGGGGAAATTCATACTCAACTGAGTCCCTTACTACTAGGGATAGTCGATTGCTGTTTCCCATATATGGGCCCCTCCCACGCCCCGGGCCCGGGCACCTGGCAACACTCAGCATTCCCAGTGAGTGTGTATTAGAAAATTATTGTGCTACTTATATAACCTGTGCCTCCAAAAAAAAAAAAAAATTTCTTAATGTGACACCAAAAAAAAAAAAAAAAAAAACGAGAGGCCTCTAACACTATGACCTCATATTTATTACCTGTGCTTAAGAAGAGTTCCTGTCTCTCAAAGAAAAAAACATCACGCTCACACTAAAAAAAAAAAAAAAAGGAGGGGGGAAAACCCCCATAAGCTAATGAATATTAGTGTTAATTATTATGCTGAGCAATTCCCCTGGCCCCCGACCCCCCCTTGGACATGAGAGGCGACCTCCCCATCACACTCTGTTCCCTACAACCTCCTTTATCATACTAGAGTAAGCCAGGGGGAGAAAAAAAAAAGCAGGGGGAAAAGAAAAAAAGAAGAAAACCTCCCCTCCTTCCCCTCTCCCCCTCCCTTCCTTAAAGGGGGAAAAAAAAAAAAAGAAGAAAAAAAAAAAAGAAAAGGGGGAACAAAAAAAAAAAAAAAAAAAAAGGGAAGAATACAAAAAAGATTCCATAACTAATACATAAAAGTGTAATATCTACATCAAGGCGTAAATCTCTGTTTCTCTTCATATTGATCCAGCCTCTTGCACTTCTTTAGGGGAACCCTTTTTTTCCTGTTGTGCAAGGCGCCTCTTTCCAGGAAATCCTATACCTCCACTCCTCTGTCCTGGGAAGAAAGTTAACCAATTTGGAACCTGGAAGGGATCTATTCCCGAAAATGAGAAAAACGTTGGCAGATCGCTTGGCGATCGTAAAATAAAATAGCCTTGCTTATTACGAAAAGTAACTGAAAAAGGGAACCCCCAATGATAAGTTAGGCCTAACTGTCTGGCCTTCTCAAGAATGGGCCTTAAAATAGCCCTCCTCTGCAGTGTGGCTTTGGATAGGTCCGGGAGGATTTTAATGGGTACCCCCTCATAGTCTACAGTACCTTTGTCCCATGCGCCCCGTAGTATCAGTTCTTTGTCCGTAAAGTGATGGATCCGGCAGACCACGTCCCTTGATCCGTCAGAGTCGGTAGGTCGGGGACCTGGGGCTCGGTGGACCCTGTCCAACTGGAGTCTGGTCGGATACCGATCGCCCAGAATTATCTTAAATATGTCTTTTGCGACTTCTGCTAGGCTTTCCGACACTATAGCCTCCGGTAGACCTCTCAAACGCACATTATTACGTCGGCTTCTGTCCTCTAGCTCCTCCATGCGGAGCTGCAAGGACGTCTCTGCTTCCAAATGTGTCTTGGTATGGGATTCCAGATCCCCCACTCGCCTTTCCAAAGAGGTAAGAGTCGACTCACCCGCCGTCACCCTCTGTGTTACTGCCTGCATCTCCTCTCTCACCTCTGCTATGGCGGCCTGTTGTTTTTCCTCCATCCGGATCACCAATGCCTCAATATCTGCCTTTGTAGGCAAAGCTTGCAGAAGGGCACGTAATTCAGCATCTGCCCTCAATGACAGGACCCCTTCCCCCATCCTGGGGTCGGCCGGGTGGTCCGGGTGTGTTTCAGGTATCTCCGACATGGCCAGGGATCCTGCATGAGAGCTCGCAATACAAGCCGGGTCCGCCCCTGTAGTCTGCCGACCACGCTGTGACGCCATCTTAGAGCAAGATGAACCAGGGACTGCCGCAGGGAAAAACTGTGAGATCTCCCCTTCTGTTCTGCTTGATCTCGTTCTCTGCACTGAGCCTTTAGTTTTACGCTTCTTAGTCAGAGTCATGTCCGCTGTAATGTTCCCAACATGCCGGTTAGGTTAGGGTCGGAGAGAGAGCCGGGAGCTCAGTAGATGCGTGTCTCTACTCCGCCATGGCTTAGCCACGCCCCGGCCTAGTAACCAGATTTATTTGGAGAAGAGGTAAACCCAGAATACAACATGCAGTATTAATTAAGGGCAAAAACCAAGGGGGACTAGCAGTACCAGATTTTAAAAAATATTACGATGCAACTCTTCTTACACGTGTGGAATGGGGGAAAACAAATAACTGGGTAAAAATAGAATCCATTATGAGCCACACTCACTTAGGAAAAATTATATGGATACCTGCACAATATAGAAATTTGAATTATAATGCACATCCGATCACAATTCAAGCACTTAAAATCTGGGACTTAACTCACAAAAGAAATAAATGGCAATACAACTCACCATTAATTTTTTTAAAAGACACCAATTATTTTCCACCAGGACAAGAAAAAATGGGAGGAAAGTGGATAGGAGCTGAAGATGCACGTTTGAAGGATATTATGGACAATGAGCAAATACACACACTTGAGGTATTAAAACAAAAAAAGAAATATTGGAGACTCGATGAGTGGTGGTACTGCCAACTGAGGCACTTTATGCCTTCTCTGCCGAGAACGCTAAGAAGGGGAGAGGATTTGCTCCCTTTTGAGCGGATATGCTCCTCAGAGAAACATGAAAATAAAATATCAAATACAGTGCCTTGCGAAAGTATTCGGCCCCCTTGAACTTTTTGACCTTTTGCCACATTTCAGGCTTCAAACATAAAGATATAAAACTGTAATTTTTTGTGAAGAATCAACAACAAGTGGGACACAATCATGAAGTGGAACGAAATTTATTGGACATTTCAAACTTTTCTAAGAAATAAAAAACGGAAAAATTGGGCGTGCAAAATTATTCAGCCCCCTTAAGTTAATACTTTGTAGCGCCTCCTTTTGCTGCAATTACAGCTGTAAGTCACTTGGGGTATATCTCTATCAGTTTTGCACATCAAGAGACTGAAATTTTTGCCCATTCCTCCTTGCAAAACAGCTCGAGCTCAGTGAGGTTGGATGGAGAGCGTTTGTGAACAGCAGTTTTCAGTTCTTTCCACAGATTCTCGATTGGATTCAGGTCTGGACTTTGACTTGGCCATTCTAACACCTGGATATGTTTATTTGTGAACCATTCCATTGTAGATTTTGCATTATGTTTTAGATCGTTGTCTTGTTGGAAGACAAATCTCAGTCCCAGTCTCAGGTCTTTTGCAGACTCCATCAGGTTTTCTTCCAGAATGGTCCTGTATTTAGCTCCATCCATCTTCCCATCAATTTTAACCATCTTCCCTGTCCCTGTTGAAGAAAAGCAGGCCCAAACCATGATGCTGCCAACACCATGTTTGACAGTGGGGATGGTGTGTTCAGGGTGATGAGCTGTGTTTTTTTTTTTTTATGCCAAACATAATGTTTTGCATTGTTGCCAAAAAGTTCGATTTTGGTTTCATCTGACCAGAGCACCTTCTTCCACATGTTTCGTGTGTCTCCCAGGTGGCTTGTGACAATCTTTAAACAACACTTTTTATGGATATCTTTAAGAAATGGCTTTCTTCTTGCCACTCTTCCATAAAGGCCAGATTTGTGCAGTATACGACTGTTGTCCTATGGACAGAGTCTCCCACCTCAGCTGTAGATCTCTGCAGTTCATCCAGAGTGATCATGGGCCTCTTGGCGGCATCTCTGATCAGTCTTCTCCTTGTATGAGCTGAAAGTTTTGAGGGATGGCCAGGTCTTCGTAGATTTGCAGTGGTCGCTTGCACAGTGCTCCTTGGGATGTTTAAAGCTTGGGAAATCTTTTTGTATCCAAATCCGGCTTTAAACTTCTCCACAACAGTATCTCGGACCTGTCTGGTGTGTTCCCTGTTCTTCATGATGCTCTCTGCGCTTTAAACGGACCTCTGAGACTATCACAGTGCAGGTGCATTTATACGGAGACTTGATTACACACAGGTGGATTCTATTTATCATCATTAGTCATTTAGGTCAACATTGGATCATTCAGAGATCCTCACTGAACTTCTGGAGAGAGTTTGCTGCACTGAAAGTAAAGGGGCTGAATAATTTTGCACGCCCAATTTTTCAGTTTTTTTATTTGTTAACAAAGTTTGAAATATCCAATAAATTTCGTTCCATTTCATGATTGTGTCCCACTTGTTGTTGATTCTTCACAAAAAAATTACAGTTTTATATCTTTATGTTTGAAGCCTGAAATGTGGCAAAAGTTCGCAAAGTTCAAGGGGGCCGAATACTTTCGCAAGGCACTGTATATATAAAATCCTGGTGGAGTTGACAGGACCGGCGGTCCCGCCATTCATCGACAAATGGGAGAGGAATTTAGGAACACGAAATAGAGATTTTCACTTGGGGAAAAGTTTAAAATTAATTCATAGTTCCACAGTGGATACTAATACAGCCAAAATGAATTACAAATGTATTTCAAGATGGTACATTACTCCCAATACAGCTTATAATTTCCAAAAAGAAAAATCTAAAAATTGTTTGAGGCGTTGCCTAGAAGTAGGTACAATGGCACCTTTATGGTGGGATTGCCCAAAAATTAAAAAGTACTGGAAGGAAATCCTGGGCCTAATTAAAGAAATCACGAAAATAGAAATCCCGGAAGACCCCTGGTATTGCCTATTCCATGGTACTAAAAATTCTGTAATATAAAGTAACATTAATACCCCACCTAATGAATGCAGCAAAAGGATTTATCCCGTTGTTTTGGCAAAAGGAAGAGGCCCCGACTATAGGTGACTGGATACAAAGAGTAGAGAGAATAAAAACATTGGAATATCTGAGGGAATGGGAAGAAGATGACATGGAGGAATGGAGTGATATATGGGAAAATTGGAAGGAGTTTAAAATGACGAGAGAGTATACTAAATGGAGTGGAGAAAAAGAGAAAGATAACTAGTATGGAGGGGGGGGGGGTAAATAGGGGGAAAAATAAGGGAGGGGATAAGTTTCACCACTGGAAAATGTAATGTTTTTTATGAAAAGTATTTGTATGTTTTCTCTTCTCTTTGAAAATAATAAATAAATTTAAAAAAAAAAAAATCCCCTGCAATGTACATAGATCACGCAGAGGGGGGTGTTGTTTTCTCAACAAAAGTGGAGTTACACTTTAAACATAGTCCACAAAACAGAAAAGGTCCATATGAAGTGAAAAAATCCTGTAATCAGCTCCTGTATGAGATATGCCACATTAATGTACACAACCCACTGTGAATCAGTGCAAATTAATTGTGTGCTCCAATTGAGTACCCACGGTGCTCCAAAGCTCCTTACCACATAAAACAGATCTCAGAGAACCGAGCATCTGGCTGTCAAGCAGCTACACACTCTTCACCACTCAGATCAGCAGGGCTCCATACAAGGAGTCATAGGAGGAATAAAGAGAAGATCCCATAGTGTAGTATAAAAAAACCTGCTTAAATGTATTAAAAAAAAAAATACTTGCATACGAAGAACAGAAGATCAGAAGTGATTGCCGGCGTGCATGATGATGTCGCAGACCAATATCCCACTCAACATATTTCCTCTAAACAGACATCATCAAGGATGGAGACTATTCTACTATTTACTTTGTAAATCTATTACTTCTCGATTTAATATGGGTACCTTGATCCCCAACTAACACTACCACCTTTATATTGGTGTCAAGTATTGATTTGTAACTAACAGTGACCCTTTCACTTAGCATACATACTTGTTCTTAAAGGAAGACTGTTTGGAATGGATGAAGACAATTGGGTGGCATCCCTTCTGAAAACCACATGATCTAATTCATTATCCTGCTTCAGCTATGAAGATTAACAAGCTGTCCAGTCAATGATATCAGCTTTTTTGCTGTTGCTATGGATAATTCAATATATATTTTATTTTGAGTTTCAGAAAATGAGGCTATAAAAAAAGAAAGCATATATTATGATTCTGCTATATCTAACTTAAATATCTGTATTTTTTTCATCTACATTTTAACCTGCCCATAGATGAATCGAATGTTGGCCAGTTCAGCAGGGACCGATCAACTTCTATACATCCTTGCTGGAAAATTTCCTCTCGACCAGACTGCAGTACTGTACTGTGTATTCGAGTGGTAGGAAAGTCTCACCTCTGTCATAATACAATGACACAGCAGGGAGAATTCCCCCCCTACACCTTCAATGTGTTGATGGGGGAATCGGGTCAGTTTTTTTCAAACCAAACCCTCTCGTTGAACGAACAAACATTTATCCATCAATAGCGATCGCTAGTGATAATCGCAAGTGACTCGGGCAGCCTGGTTGTACCCAAGTTGATTCATTGATCAATCAACTTGATACATTCAGCCTGCTCACACACAGTCTAGCAGGAACTGGCCAAGATTTGAACCATCTATGGCAGGCCATAGACTTCTCCCTAAAAAACAAAAGATTGTTATACACTGCTGTCATGTAACAAAAGAGAGTCAAAAGCTGGATGCATGCTAATGCACACCTTTGTTTTCCCACTGACATAGAAGATGTTCTGTGGACAGCCACACTAATTTAAGTCAATGCCTAATCAATTGTTTAACTTCTAAAGTACAATTAGGTTGCTCAAAAGCAAGTAAAAATCACAACTACCTAATTTAATCAGAAAAGTATTCTAATAAGTAATATATGAAATCAAGAAATACATTTATCAAGATCACTTTGGTGTGTGCCAGTGTCTCCTAATGTAGAAAAAAGTGTATATATATATATATATATATATATATATATATATATATATACTGTACATATTTTAGTTTAGCACAAGGCTTCTGTGGTTTACTGGGCAAGGCCATACAGCAGATGTTCTCATCTCTAGTGGCAACAGGAATTCTCTTTAGATGCTTCTCCACAAGCACATCTCACAGATTTCCAAAATCTTGGACCACACTGAAGTCTTGGTCCAAGTCAATGTGCATTCGTTCTTAGATAAGACTTGACTAGCTTATTATCCCTTCACAAGTGCTTCTTCAGCTTGTGCTACATTAGTGGTTTTCTGACGTGAACAGCATATCACCCATTTCTCTTTCACTCTCACTCTCTCTATCTGGGCTTCACCGCAAAGAACTTTTTGCAAAAATTGGAATTCTTCCAAATCTATGTAACAATACCCAGGTTCTCCTTTAGACCACATATTATGTTGTGGAGAGTGATGAGTGATAAATGTCCACACAACTTTCAAAATGTTTTTACTGTATGTTATTCTGCACAGCAGGAGCAAAAGAAGTTCTCCATTTCCAATTTCAATGTGGGTCTCACAATATGATCAAATTTTTCATAACACAACAACCTAGTTAGAGTGCCTTTCTGTAGGGTCATACATGCCATAAATTGTCCTTGCACGTGCTTTCTCAATGGTAACCACCTTTACACAAGCCCAAGCAAAAAGAAAACAATTCTAATTTGTGAAAAATGCCCATCTTTTTCCAATTAGCCCTTTCCATGGGCCTTAACTTCTATCTCTCCCAAGGAAAGGGCTAATTGGAGGTAGATGGGTATTGTCTAAAAAATAGAATAGTTTTCTTTTAGTCTGGGCTTGTTCCTTTGCACTATATCTCCCAGTTAGATATGTACAGTTTGTTTCATTCCGAATCGAAATTTGGACACATTTTTTGCTATTTGGAAAAGAATGTATTCGAATTGCCAAATTACAATAGTAACAAATTTAAATTAATCCAAAATAACTAACTGAAATTCGGACAAAATTTGATTAGAATTTTAATACAAATTTGAATCAAATTTGAAAACAAATTCGAATTGAATTCAGAAAAATTAGAAATTGATTTTTTTTAAAAGAATAGAATAAAATAGAATATAAAATAATAAAGCAATTGAATAAAAATGAAAGAATAGTAAAGAATACAATATAACTGTCTTCAAATTCAAATTTGTATAGAATAGATTAGAATAGAATCCAAACAATGGAATCCAATATAATAGAAAATAATAGAATAGAAAATAAGAGAATAGAATAGAACAATAATAGAATAGAATAAAATATAAAGAATATACCCATCTTCAGAAATTTGAATTTTAAATAGCTTTAATTTGAATAGAAAAGCTTAGAATAGAAAATAATAGAAAAGAATAGAATAGAAAATAAGAGAATGGAATAGAAAATAATTGAAAAACAATTAATATAGAATAAAATAAAATAGAAAGAATATAACCAAGAATATAACAACCAAAACAAATTAGTGCCCCAAATTATCCCCCTTTAGGAGTAACCCCAACACCGGCGGCGCAGAGTGGGCAGCAGGTGTTGGGAGACAAGAAAGCGGGTACCCTGGACACTTTTGTGCTGAAAGCGACACTTCCCTCCTTGGACTAGATGTTATTAATCTCTCCTCACGTCAACTTACGGATGATGAGGTGGAAATCCTCAAATTGGGCCTGGGCTTTTGCCCACTTGATAAATACAATAAATTTGAACTAACTAAAGATCTTCACCTCTTTGCAAGAAATTTGACATTTAGATATCTATTTGATAAAAACAAAAATATAAACGAGGGAGCACCTGAAGACCCCTACAAGGGTTTCAAAGTGCAAGACTTCAAAACTTTGAAAATACTCATCCAACTATTGGATGAGAATGAGGCATCGGCCGGTGATTCTGGCTCATCGTCCTCCTCTGACGATGAGCCCGAACCCCCCGCCGAACCTAAATTTCCGACGTTTACAGACATGTCCAGCTATATGGGCCTTTCTGAAACAGACAGCTAGAGACATTGAGAACCTCCCCCCCTCTCTAAATTTCAAATCGAATCTCTCTCAGCCCCAGAAACTGGCTCTTGATGGCTTGATCCATGACGACCACATTGTCATTAAACCCTCAGATAAGGGTGGCAATGTGGTCGTCATGGTTCGCCATCAATATGAAAATATGTGTTCAGAGATCCTCTCTAATGAAGATTGGTATTGCAAAGTACCAAACACACTAATCAACGAAAAAATTACCATGTTCAACAAACTCATTTCTGATGCTGTTTATAACAACATCATAGATCAGGAACTTTATGATTATCTTTTTGTGAAATGGCCTATTAGGCCTACCTTTTATTCTATACCAAAATTCCACAAAAAAGTCAACCCCCCACCAGGACGCCCGATCATTTCTGGTATTGGCAGTGTATCAGAAATGGCCAGCCGGTACATTAACAGTCAGCTACATCCACATGTAGCTAGACTGCCCTCTTTCTTGAAAGACCCTGTGGATTTACTCAAAACGGTTGAGCGGCTCACTGTACCTTCCAATTCAATATTGGTTGCCATCAATATTGAAGCTTTATACTCCTCAATTCCACACGATATGGGTCTAAGGGTGACTTTTCGTTTTATGACTTCTGGAGTACATACTTCATTCCAACATCTTCACCTTTAATGGTGAAACTGGGGGGATGGGAGCGTTACCTGTTCTCGGACGAAAAAGCATCACCCTTTTTTGATCATATTTTAATTTGGAAACGCTATATCGATGATGTCCTCATGGTGTGGACTGGTTCTTACAATGAGCTTGTTGACTTCATGGATTTTCTATCGGTTAACCAATTCAACCTAAAATTTACCATGCAACATAGTGATACAGTGATTCCCTTCCTGGACACTAATATACATATGTCCATTTGTAATTTATTGTTTTCTCTTTTTCTGTTATAGGACTTGCGATGTCTATTGATACCCTGTGGCCTGGATGTTTCGTTTTCCTTTGCTCTTTGTGGATTCGGACGCAAAGCAGAGGAAGGGTGCTTATTGCTCCCGCTCCTCTCCCACCTCCGTGGGAATGTGTTCTTTCCGACCGCGACTGTGGCTTCTGCTTCCGCCGCAGGAGGAAGTGATGCACCAAGCGCTGCGCCCGCACCGGAAGTGACGTGGACGCCTCTGGCGTCTCACTTCCAGTGGTACCTTTTCCATTTAATTTGCACGAGGCGAGGATGCCGGTAGCAGCGGCAAATCATGGTGTCCGGACCTCGGATCTATGCGCATCCATGTAACGTTCATGCGTTTTTGTTAATGGATGGATTTTCAGCTGCAGAATTATCACACTCAGTAGCCTTGTAGAGATACTGTTGAATAAACCTATCCAACTCTCAGGACTTCATCACGGTGTACAGCCTGTTATGTAATATACATATACTCAATCAGATGTTTTAGTGGAGGGATAGAACATATGAGAATGTATAGATGAGAGACAGGTGGTATGGTGATTACTAGGAGTAATATTAGGAGAGTTGCAGGTGATGGTAAAGCAGATAGGTTCTGATGTCTAGTATAGTGCAGATGGTAAGAGGACACAGATGGAGTATACTTAGACAGAGTAACCTAGTGCAAGGATAGTTGAAGGTAGTCCCAAGAGCTAACAGTCTATGCAGATGGTATGGAATAGATAGATAGATAGTCCTGGTAATTGCAGTAGATGACAGTAGGAGATTGGTTAGTAAGGAATCCCCTGTGGGGTACTTATCACTTAGATAGGTTAGTAGTAACAATGTCCATAGATAGAGAGGTGATCCCGTAGCGAGATACGGATCAGCGGCGAGGTTCCGGCGTCAGTTCAGCAAAGGAAATGTCAGCAGCTCTGACTTCACAGGAGAAGGTGCGGTGAACATGTGGTTTGAACGAGCGATGAGTGAGAGAAAGCCGGCAATTGAAATAGCCGCTCATAGCGGCGCTCGGCAATGATGTCATCCGGTCTTAAAGGTACATGCGTCTCTTGTTACACAAGATGGGACGCAATTAGCAAAGGAGAAATATGGAACAAGGGTACCAGAGGTACCAGAACATTACAGTACCCCCCCCCCTTAAGCCCGGCTCCGGAAGGCCTCTAGAACTGGGTTTTCTGGATATTTCGAGTGGAAATTGTGAATCAGTCTAGGGGCATGTATATCGGAGGTATCCAGCCAGGTGTCATCTTGGGGCCCATAGTTCTTCCATCGTACAAGATACTGGAGTCTTCTTCTATTGAAACGGGAATCCAAAATTTCTTTTATCTCAAATTCTTCTCCACCTTCCACTTGTACAGGAGGTGGAGGTGAGATAGTAGGCCTTATTCCTTGGTTAGGAACATGGGGCTTCAGTAGAGACACATGGAAGACAGGATGTATCTTGAGGTCTGCTGGTAATGTGAGTTGTACTGCAGCTTTTCCAATAAGCTTCTCTATTGGGAAAGGTCCCAGAAATAGAGGTCCAAGTTTTTTACTAGGGATTTTTAATCTCAGATTTTTTGTAGAAAGCCAAACAAGATCCCCAATGGCATATTGGGGAGAGGGTTTCCTACAGAGGTCGTAGTACCTCTTTTGTTGGCTATGAGCATGTGATATGGTATTGTTGAGTAATCCCAGAGAATCCTTTATCTGGGCAAGATAATCAGATGCCACTGGATTACTTGATGGCAAGATACGTGGTGGAAGGAGTGTGGGATGAAACCCGTAATTTAGGTAAAATGGACTTTGTTTAGTAGTGCTATGAGTCGCGTTGTTATAGGCGAATTCCGCCAGCGGGAGGAGATCTGCCCAATCGTCCTGTAGATACGAAGTATAGCAACGCAGATACTGTTCAATGCACTGGTTAACTCTCTCTGTCTGTCCGTTGGTCTGAGGGTGGTATGGAGAAGTAAGTTTACGCTCTATTCGTAGTATCTGACATAGAGCTAGCCAAAACTTTTGAGATGAATTGTGAACCACGGTCAGACAGCAATGTTTTTGGAATACCATGTAACTTAAAGACATGTTTCACAAGTAATTCCGCTGTTTGTTTGGACGAAGGTAGTCTTCGGATAGGAGTAAAATGTGCCATCTTGGTCAGATGGTCCACTGATACCAAGATGGTGTTGAATCCTTTGGAAGGTGGTAGTTCCACTATGAAGTCTAAGGATACCACTTCCCACGGAAACTGGGGTATCGGTAAACTACAAAGTAACCCCGATGGTTTCGTGTTGTCGATTTTAGACCTTGCACAGATATCACAAGATGAAACGAACTTTTTTATGGTTGTCTTCATGTCTGGCCACCAAAACTGCCTAGTAAGTAGATTTAAAGTTTTAGTCATACCCATATGTCCTGCCATAGGTACGTCATGCGACAATTCCAAGATTTTGGTTCGCATAGTAGGGGGTATGTATAATTTATCGTTGTAATAGAGGAAGCCTTCTGCGTCAGTAGTTAGTTGTGGTGGAGGTGAGTCCAGTCCTATGCTGTGCAAAATCTCTTCCTTCAGGGAGCGAATGACACCGATAATACGTTCAAGTGATATTATAGGAACTGAGGGAACCTCGGTAGAATCTTTCTCGGCTAGTCGTGAAAGTGCATCCGCTTTTTTATTTTTGTCTGCGGGCGTATAAGTCACTAAAAAATTAAACCTCAGAAAGAATAACGACCACGAACCTGTCGATGGGAAAGAGTTCTATTAGTCTGAAGGTATTGAAGGTTTTTGTGATCAGTATATATCAGGATTGGCAATTGAGTGCCCTCAAGTAGATGTCGCCAATTCTCTAATGCCAGTTTTATGGCTAATAACTCCTTCTCTCCTACTGGGTAGTTCACCTCGGGGCTGCTTAATGACTTTGAGAAGAAAGCAACTGGGTGAAGAGGTGAGGTGTTTGTTGGTCGTTGTGAGAGAACTGCTCCTACTGCCATATTTGACGCATCTACCTCCAAGATGTATTGAAGGGATGGGTCTGGATGGCATAGTATGGGGGCAGTAGTGAAGCTTGATTTCAGCAGACAGAATGCTCCATCTGCTTCTTTTGACCAATTAAATGGTTTCTTCGTGCTTGTGAGTTGTGTGAGAGGTTTCACAATCGCAGAGAAGTTCTTAATGAATTTCCTATAGTAGTTAGAGAATCCTAGGAACCTTTGCAATGCTTTGCGAGTGGTTGGCACAGGCCAATCTAGAATGCAGGATATTTTGCTCATGTCCATCTTGATTCCATTTTTTGATATAATATATCCTAGGAATAGTACTTCTTCTTTATGAAACAAACATTTTTTTGATTTAACATATAAGTTATGTGCAAGTAGTCTTGACAACACAAGTCTCACATGTGCTCAGGTAAGGAATGAGAATAGATGAGTATATCGTCCAAATATACTACAACACAAACGTCAAGCAAGTCTCTGAATATCTCATTTATAAACCGTTGGAAGGCTGCGGGAGCATTACATAGCCCAAATGGCATTACAAGGTACTCAAACAGTCCGTATCTGGTTCTGAATGCCGTCTTCCATTCATCCCCTTTACGGATTCGAATTAAATTGTATGCCCCTTTTAGGTCCAATTTTGAAAAGAGAGAAGCTCCACGCACCTGTTCGATAAGTTCAGGAATAAGAGGTAAAGGATAACGATCCTTTATTGTAATGGCATTTAATTGTATGAAATCAATGATAGGCCTAAGGCTAGAATCTTTATTGCGGACAAAGAAGAGTCCAGCAGCAGTGGAGGAAGTAGAAGGTCGGATGAATCCTTTTGCCAAGTTCTCATCCAGATACTCCTTAAAGCGGTAGTATCCCGCTTTTTGACACTTTGACCTACAGGTAAGCCTATAATAAGGCTTACCTGTAGGTACAAATAATATCTCCTAAACCGGCATGGTTTAGGAGATATTTACAGTGCATGCAGCCGGAGTGACGTCATCGCGGCTCCGGCCAATCATCGCGCCGGAGCCGTCTCTTCCGGCCAATCAGCGCGCCAGAGCCGCCGAACCCGGAAGAGACGACGAGGGACCATGGCAGCGCCCGCAGCGATGTCCGGGGGTCCGTGTCGGGGCTTCGTTTTAAGGTAAGTTACACATAATGGGCTAGTATGCGATGCATACTAGCTCATTATGCCTTTGTCTTGCAGGTTTTTTTTTTTTTTTTTTTTTTTTTAATTGAGTTTACAACCGCTTTAAGATGAGAGAGTTCATCCTGTGAGAGAGGATAAACATGTCCGAAGGGCAACTTGCTATTAGGGAGTAGATCGATACAACAATCATAGTCCCTATGAGGAGGTAGCATTTGAGCGTTTTTTTCAAGGAAAACCTCCGATAAGTCCTGATAACACTTGGGTATAATGTCATCCAGCACTACAGACAGGATCCTATCATATGTGGGGAGATTACACGTCGTTTCACAATAGTGAGAAGAGAACGCTAGCGTTCTTGTTTTCCAATCGATGATTGGTTGATGTATGTGTAACCAGGGAAGTCCCAAAATGATTGGGAAATGTGGTGATGTTAACACATCAAAGGTGGTGGTCTCCACATGAGACTCATCAGCAGTTACAAGGAGTGCCTGTGTCTGACTGGTGATAGGACCAGAGGATAGGGGGGTACCGTTAATAAAACTAACGGAGACAGGTTTGGGTTTTGAAACAATAGGTATTTTATTAAGGGAGACAAAACAAATGTCAATGTAGTTTCCACAAGATCCTGTGTCGATCATAGCCTGGGTGGTGATCCTAGTTTGGTCCCACTGCAATGTTAAATGAACAAAAAGATAAGGATTAGAAAAGGAAGTTGTGAGTCCGCCTAGCAAGACATTTGAACACTCACCCTCTTTTCTGCGGACAAGGGGACAGCCGCTTATCAAATGATTCGGGGATGCGCAGTACATGCAGAGATGTTCGGTCTTCCTTCTGGCACGTTCAGAAAGGGTCAGAGGTGGGCGTATCATTCCTACCTCCATAGGAGTAGGGTCAGCAGGCAACATCCGAGAAGGACTGGAAAATGGTGAGCCCATCTTCTCAGCCTTTCTTTCTCGTAGTCGTCTGTCAATATTGATACTGGTCTGTATCAGTCCCTCCAGAGTGCCAGGTAAATCCGCTCAGGCGAGCTCGTCTTTAACGGCCTCAGATAGGCCGAGTCTAAACTGCGCTCTCAAAGATGTGTCGTTCCACCCTGAATCAGGGGACCATCTTTTAAAATTTGCCACGAAATCTTCAACGGGTCTCCTTCCTTGTTTCAAGGCCCGTAACTGGGTATCAGCGGTACTCTGCTTATTGGGGTCTTCATATAAACTAGCGAGTTGTGCTAGGAATAGAGGGTAAGAATTAAGGAGTGGATCATCCTTTTCAAAGAGAGCGTCTGCCCAGGCCCGGGGTTCACCCGTTAAATAGGAGATGATGGTACAAACTTTAATTTGGTCAGTGGTGTAGGTTAAAGGTTTTAACAAAAAAAGTAAACGACATGCGTTTTTAAATTCACAAAATTTGCTCCGATCACCAGAAAACACTAGAGGAGGGTTTATCTTAGGCTCACGGGGCATCCCAAAAACGACCAAAAAACAGACCAAACTAACAGGTTTTGTTACCCAAAGTCCCAACACCACCACACCCCCATAGAGAATCACTCCGACGCATTCAATATTATAAATCTCACTCCATTCCCACTTACACCTGACCAGGTTGAAGTGCTACAGTTAGGCCTGGGTTTCTGCCCAACGCAACAGATAGACGTCTTTGACACAATCAAGGACGTCTATCTGTTTGCTCGTAACTTGACCTATAAATTTATGTTTGATGACAATAGACAACAAAAGAGACTTGAACTCAAACTCACGGAACAATTAAAAAACTACACTATGGAGGAATTTCGGGCCCTGAGGGATCTCATGCTCCTCTATGAGGAGGGGTCGGTCGATCCGGTGGATCTCCTGCCCTCCTCTGAGGGGCCTGGGGTCCCAATGGACCTCCCTTGGAAACCCTTCAAACTGAAATCACAGAGATTCCCTGATCTGACCATTTGTCCTCAAATTTGGTCTTTTGTCTGTGAGACAATAAGAGATTTGAAACGGACTCGCTGGCTACCCACGTCTGAAAACCTTACTGCATCACAAAGTTTGGCTCTTCAGCATCTACAGAAAAATCCTCATTATGTCATAAAACCCTCTGACAAGGGGGGTAATGTGGTCATAATGACGCACGACCAATACCAGAATATGTGCCTTGATATTCTAAGTAACCGTCGATGGTATATCCCCATCCACCCCGATCTAACTACAAATTTTCAAAATGTTTTAAAAAATTTATGTTTTGAAGCTTTTTCATCAGGGATCATAGATAAAGATGTACATGATTTTATCATAATTAAACATCCTAGGATCCCTACAATGTATTCTCTGCCGAAAATACATAAAAACCCCAAAAAACCCCCTGGCAGACCCATTGTCTCTGGGATTGGTTCAATTTCGGAAAACGCAAGCAAATATGTTGACTTCTTCTTACGTCCCTTTGTTCAATCTCTACCGTCTTTCATTCAAGACACCCCTGACCTACTTAGACGTATTGATGGTGTCCAGGTACCCCCGGATGTCCTCCTCGTAGCGGTAGATATCGAGGCCCTTTACTCGAGTATACCGCACGAGGAGGGCATCCGGCAGGTTGGATCATTTCTTTATGGTCAACATCAACGTACATGGCCTCACAGTGATTTCGTTTTGTCCCTCCTTAGATTCATTTTAACTCATAATTTTTTCACTTTTATGAATATCACCTATTTACAACAACAGGGTGTCGCAATGGGAACGTGCTGTGCCCCCTCCTATGCGAATTTATTCCTGGGAGGGTGGGAGAGGCACGTCTCCTCTTGCGACACCTATGCATCTTGGTTGACAAATGTAACACATTGGTTTCGTTACATTGACGACTTGTTCCTAATTTGGACAGGCCCCCAAGTCGAATTAGAAGAAATGTTATCTTCACTCAATGTGAATGACTTTAATCTGAAGTTCACCTACAATTTTCATCCAGAATGTATTGTTTTTTTAGACATCGAAATCAGGAAGGACATTAACGGTTATATCACTACGAGCCTGTACAGGAAACCTAGTGCAGGAAACATGTTATTGCACGCCTCCAGTGCACATCCAGTCCCACTAAAGAACAGTATTCCCTTTGCGCAATATTTGCGCATAAGAAGAAACTGCTCCCTGGAACCAGATTTCCTTCGGGAAGCCAAAAAATTACAACAAAGATTGCTTTTAAGGGGATACTCTCGTACAACCCTAAGAAAAGCCTTTAATAAGGCTAAGGCACTGGCAAGAGATGACTTATTGCAGCGTAAAAATAAAATGGACCCCAACCCAACGGTAAAAATAATTACCCAGTTTTCCAACAATCATGAGCAACTTAGAACCATATTCCAGAGACACTGGCATCTGCTAAAAGAGGAAAATACTCTTGGCAAATATGTCAAGGAATATCCTGAAATCGTGTTTAGACGAGGTACATCTCTTAGAGATTTGTTGATCAAAAGCCATTATACTGAGGACCGACCTCGACCCGGGGGCAGACT
The DNA here is from genome assembly GCF_965119305.1 of Pelophylax lessonae. Lineage (NCBI taxonomy): Eukaryota > Metazoa > Chordata > Amphibia > Anura > Ranidae > Pelophylax > Pelophylax lessonae. The sequence continues at coordinate 259,249,315 of NC_138772.1, read as the reverse complement.
GGGCACTTACCAATGTGGTGGCTGTTCCCGCTGCCCCTGGATCGAGGAGGGTCCGATTACACAGTTACCCAATGGCTCCTCCCACAGACTGCGGGGATCCGCAGACTGTGCGACCCGGGGTGTGATATACCTTATGACTTGTCAGTGTTCCGCCTTCTACGTTGGCAAAACGATCAGACAACTAGGCCAACGAGTGGGGGACCACATATACCACTCCGGAGGGGGGAAAATCCTTACCCCGGTCACCCGACATATAGGGTTACACCATAGGTTTGATAACTCAGTTGTTAAATTTAGGGTACTGGAAATTATTCCCCCTGACCCTAGAGGGGGCAACTGGGATCAGAGAATATTACAGCGTGAAACCCTCTGGATAGAGAGGTTAAACGCTACTATACCTCCAGGATTGAATGAAGCTCACTCTTATAAAGCGTTTCTATAGGTCATATATACTGTTTTGTGCTTATTCTGCTCTTATGTCTTTCCCCCCCCCCCCCCTTTTTTGTTCCTTCCTCTGTTACTATTTTGTATACTATTTGTCCACCTCATTTTCTCACCCTTCCCCCTCGCTCTTTTTCCTATTCTTCTTGTCCCTTTCTGTTGTTGCTAAGAATAACTTTTCTCCCTGTCCAGCATCACCAACATTATCCATGCGATACGGTTATTAGATATATATATGAACCTCAGCCTCCTGGGGAGTTGGACTACCCTATGGATAGCCGGGTTGTTGATGTATAGTGTCTCACTATACGTGTATCATTTTTTTCCTTTCAACATGGCTATATATACATTGTAACCCTTTGATTTATATTTTGTCTGTTGTTCTTTTATTATTGATGGCACAATTAATATTTTGGCCTCTTACAATATTTACATTTGTATGATTATGTTGCTAATACTTCTTGTGTCCATGATACAGCGTCCAGCGTTATACCACATCCTTCTTTCCTCTCCTGTTTTTTTTTTTTTTGGTTCAATTTCGGCATGTAGTTTGCCCATTCTTGATTCACATATATTGGGATACGATCACTTTGGGCTCCCCCAATGGCGGGCACGTGACATCAGGTATTGCCCCTCCCCCTTCGGGGGGTTGGGGTTGATATGCCGATTTGGCTTGCCCCTCCTTCCCTTGCTCGCATAGCCATTCCCATGGCTTCGGCGAGCGGCTCTGGTATGTTGGCTGGCCCTCGGCTGATGCGCATGCGCGAGTTGCGCGCGCATCCCTGACGTCAGCCCGGATGTTCGTCAGGACGCACGTCCTATACGTCACCCGGGTGGAGCTACCTGTCTATACAAATAGCGGCAACTTGGCGTCCACCACCGCGACCTGCGGGGACTGGATGTGACCCGTGTCTTCTTATCAGGTAACGCTGGGGATCTGTGCTCCGATCATTGTACCTTCCAATCTGCAATACTGTCAACGATGGGTGAGCCTAGTTCACCGGCTTATTTCCTCATTGACTATGTATAGGCTATTTATTGAACATATCTCACTTTACCATTGATCTCTCCTATGGTTTATTACTCAATGTACCTATGGATGCTTAGATGCATGTGCCATTGGGCCGTGCTTACATATGTATATACATTGGCATATGAGGGTTGAAACTCACCAGCTTGACTTTTTTGGTGATATGATGCACATATTGGTTGAACACCTTATATTAACCCCTTTGGTTGATATACATTATATACATACTATTGTATATCTGCTTTTTCTAGGAAGCACTGTCGTGGATCTTTTATTTTTGATCTACCACATATATCAACATCATTTCACCCAGTCCCCGCCCTTTTCCATGGCTGGGCAATATTGAGGTAAGAATTGTTTTTTCAGTTTTTTCTTCTTTTTTGAATATTTTAGTTCCAAGGGCTATGGCTCAATCTGGTATTATCAGATGCCTTTCCTTTCTCCCCTTGTCAGGTGAGACACTAGATGGCTGTATATGGAACTGAAAATATATCTTTTTACTTTGAATTTTCAGACCTTATTTCTCTTCAGCCGTACTTTTTGTGCCCTATTTGTGGTCGGTCTCCCGTGTCCGCCCCCCGGGGGTCTCCCCCCTGTGCCTTGTGGTCGTATTTCCCATTGCAGCGTGCTGTACTGCATGTTTAACAGGTATGATGATGTGTATTATTTTCGCTGCCTCTCTATCATGGACACCATGCAATATCTGTTTACTATAGATATGATTTCTATATGTTGTAACAGTATATCATAAATCGTATAAGTTATTGTAAACATACGTTTGATGATTCTGTATTGATTTCTCTCTTTTCTTCTTTATTTTTTCCAATTTAAGTCGTTATTAAATTCTTTTCATGACAAATATATCTATGTGATACCCTCAAAGATACCCCTGAAGAAGCGGCGGCAGTGCCGCGAAACATGTTGGGTTAATGGCTGTGGGCCACTACGCCTCCTGCACAAAGACCATCCATTGTGGATGCAACTGGGTATAAAGCATATACACCATCTACCCTTGTGTTAGGAGAGTATATATATATTTGTATGATACTATATGGCTGTTTACTGTATATGTTTTTAATACAATTCAGTTTTGTACAGTATATTGTAATCCCTTCAATTACAGTATACTTTTTACTGTTGTTCAGAATAAAATTTTTTCATGTTTTTTTACTATAAATAAAGTTTCTCTAGTTTTACTTTATATATCAATGAATACTTAAGCACCCCAACTGAAAAGTCCCCCCTTGTGGCACCCCCAAAAAAATCTTTCACGTTACAATATTTACTAGGGACGTGGTGCTTTGTATCTGTTATAAACTTGCAGAGATAGCCTTTTTTCTATGTTATCCGGCTATTGTCTATTTGACATGGGGGATTTTATGGACTGGGTCCGATCCACTATGCCTTATTAGGCATTTTTGACCCCCTCTAGGGTCATATATGGGAAGGTTTCCACTCTCGGCCTCATGGTTGGCAAGACATTGTGAATCCTACCAAGTAATTATGATTGTGAACTAGGTGAGCATGTGTAAAATTATAAGATATTTCAGTCTTGTTGCTATACGAGACATACTTGAATATATGAATATATTGCCAAACCAATCTATTAACCTTCTACGATGAAGTGAGCTGCCACCTAGATAAAGGTAAGCCGGTGGATGTGGTGTATCTGGACTTTGCAAAGGCCTTTGACACCGTTCCCCACAAACGCTTACTGTACAAACTAAGGAAGGTAGGTATGGACCATAGGTTGAGTACCTGGATAGAGAACTGGCTCCAGGGGAGAGTCCAGAGGGTGGTGATTAATGGGGAGTACTCGGATTGGGCGGGTGTGGAAAGTGGGGTCCCCCAGGGTTCTGTCCTGGGACCAATCCTGTTTAATTTATTCATAAATGATCTAGAGGAGGGGATATCTAGTACAATCTCAGTATTTGCGGATGATACTAAACTAAGCATGCCAATATCTTCTATGCAGGATGTGGAAACCTTGCAAGCGGACCTGAACAAAATAACGGGGAGGGCAACTACATGGCAGATGAGGTTTAATGTTGAAAAATGTAAAGTAATGCACTTGGGGGCCAGAAACCAGAAAGCAAGCTACTCACTAGGGGGGGAACCTCTGGGTGAGTCTAGGATGGAAAGGGACCTGGGGGTACTGGTAGACAACAGGCTTGGCAGTGGCATGCAATGCCAAGCCGCTGCAAGCAAAGCCAACAGAATACTGGGATGTATAAAAAAGGGATTCACTCCAGAAATAAAGAGATTATTCTCCCACTCTACAAGACTCTGGTCCGGCCACATTTGGAGTATGCTGTCCAGTTCTGGGCACCGGTCCTCAGGAAGGATGTGCTGGAATTGGAAAGAGTCCAGAGAAGGGCAACAAAAATAATTAGGGGAATGGAGGACATCAGCTATGAGGAAACACTACAAGCACTGAACTTATTCTCTCTGGAGAAGAGACGATTGAGGAGGGATATGATATCAATGTACAAATACCGTACTGGTGACCCTAGCATAAGGAACAAACTATTCAGAGAGAGGAGATACAATAAGACACGTGGCCATTCACTAAAACTAGAGGAAAGGCGGTTTAACCTTAAAATGCGTAAGGGGTTCTTCACTGTAAGAGCGGTAAGGATGTGGAATTCTCTTCTCGTATCGGCTGGGAGCATTGATAGTTTCAAAAAACTATTAGATGGGCACCTTGGAGACCACAACATACAGGGGTACACAATGTACGGTTAAAAGCAAACACACACACATCATAGGTTGAACTGGATGGACTGATGTCTTTTTTCAATCTCACTAACAATGTAACTATGTAACTATGTATATGTGCAATAAATATTTAAATGTATTTACTTATATGTCTTCCTCTCTTGTGAATAGAGGATACATGACCTAACCATATTGGTTCCTGAAGAAGTCGCCTTATACCTGGCGAAACGCGTTGAATCGTATGACTGCATGAACAATATGATTGTCTGTACCTATACATGTCATTCAAGTCTTATTATCTTTGTCGTTGTACTGTTACTATTATCTATATTTAATCATTAATAAACTTTGTATTTTTTATACATCATTGTCATGCTTACCATTGCTATACCTGTCCAGTAAAGTCCTTTGACCTTGGTAATCCACACCGGTATTGGTCCCATACCAAGTGAGATTTACTCTTCCTTTCAACAGAAAGAATATAACGGTTATTTTATTCTATTCTATTGATTTTCTATGGTATTCTCTATTTTCTATTCTAATATTTTCTATTCCAATTCAAATTTATTCTATTCAAAATTTGAATTTCAAATAGAATACCAGTGTACCATCAACATCTGTCACAGTGTACCACCAGTGCCCCATCAACATCTTTCACAGTGTACCTTTGTATCATCAGCATCTGTCACCGGGTACCACAGTGCTCCATGCACATCTGTCACAGTACACCAGTGGCCCATCAACATCTGTCATACTGCACCATTGTCCCACAAACATCTGTCACAGTGCACCTGTGCTCCAGCAACATCTGTCACAGGGTACCACCAGTGTCCCATATGCATCTGTTACAGTGTACCAGTGCGCCATCAACATTTGTCACAGTGTATCACCAGTGCCCCATCAACATCTGCCACAGTGTACTATTGTCACATCAAAATATGTCACAGGGTATCACCAAGGCCCCATGCACATTGCAAAATATAATCCAAAACAATGGAATCCAAAATAATAAAAAATTGAGAATAGAATAGAAATAGAAAGAGCGAATAGAAAAAAATAGAATAGAAAAACAAAAGAATAGAAAAACAATAGAATAGAAAATAATAGCATAGAATAGAATAGAATAGAATAGAATAGAATAGAATAGAATAGAATAGAAAATAATATAATAAAACAGAAAGAATGTAAGGATAATGTTAGGTGGAGGAACACCTGGGTGATGAAAACTGACACAATCCCCCTAATCAATTAGAGAAACACAAAGTGTATCCACAGGGGGAGGAAAAAGGGGGGGGACACTGGGAAATAAGGATTTTAGTGTGCCCAAAAGTCAGTCACTATATACCAAAACTAAAAACAATACTTATTTTAATATTACATACAAAACTGTTAAAAATTACAAAACACAATTGACATAAAAATATATTGTGTTGTACATTTCACCACATGATACAATAATCTGCATTTTGGGAGGATCACGCAAGGTATGGATCGATGCATTTTGCCCAAGATGCGGGCTTCTATAGGATCCAATTTTCAACGTTTTTTATATAACCACCTTTAGTAGATAAACAATATAGATAATATATCAATTATGGAACACATTTACATAATCATTATAGCATATGTTAACATATTTATTATTGTAAATTAAAAATAAAAGGGGAAGGGGGAAGTTATAAAGGAAGGGAAGAGATTGGAAAAGGGACGGGATACGACAGGTGTGAAGGACCAAACCGAATCAACATATTGGGGGAACAGAAGGCTGAAGGAAACAAGAGGAACTGTATATCTAATAAGAGGCCTTACCTCGAAAACAAAATCCAGAAAAACATGCATCAGAAGGTGTATTGTATATGTACATCCACAGGGATCTAAAAGATCCACTAATCCAAGGTAAAGCAATTAATCTACAATATCAGATCAAAGGTAATGAATGGGATGGACATCAGGGGGACCTACATCTGATGAATATAAATCATAATCAAATATTAGATAATGAAATATTGATATAAATAAGTATTTCCAGAGGGCAACATTATATAGGTGCCCAAACTGACTATAAGTTGCGCTCTGGGATACCTATTTATATCAATATTTAATTATCTAATTTTTTTCTTTCAAATATTTTATTTTAATAATGCAAAAGCAAGAACATAAAGAAGATAACAATCGAAACATTTGCAATCTGGGTTACATAAGATTGTTGTACAATAAAGCAGATCCAACATTGATGACAATGCGTAGATGAGGCTAGAGTGAGAAATACAACAGAGATGTATCTGGGAGCTGTGATACCAAGTACGCACCAATTAAGTTAACAATAAGGAGAAGGACTGACTGCATAGAGTAATTACAGTCTAAGTTATGGCTAAAGAGTCCAAGCTCCCTCATAGCTGAGTAGGTGGGAGGAATCTACAGCATCGTCGGGTGGGTCAAGGACTGCATAGAAATATAGTACAAATTTGGACCTATCTAAGATAAAACTGACCCAGACTGCTGAACATAAGGAAGAAGAAAAGAACAGAGAGAGTGAAGCTAGAAAGGAAAGGTGAGGGAAGTAGAAAAAGGAAGAGAGAAAAGGGGGGAGGGGGAAGCAGCCGAACTCCAGAGAGGCACGCCCCAACCTCATGGCCTAAGTCAATCCCGGAACAAGGGATATTCCCACATAAGCAGCCCATGGTTCCCAAATCTTTTCAAACGTAGTTACTGTGTCTGTCAGGGATGCCACCATCTTTTCTTGGGACATAATCCACGTGATTTTGTTTCTGATTTGTCTCATGGGCACCTTTCGTTGCTTCCAGGCTGCGGCAATAGTCATTTTTGTGCCCAGAAAAATAAAAAATATTAGTTGTTGCAGGTGTTTAGAAATCTTGGGCACTCTAGATCCCAGCAGGGCATAAGCCGCTCGTCTGGGGATTCTAAGTTCGGTGACTTTGAATATCATGTGGTGTACTCTATTCCATGTGCTCCGTAACCTCGGGCAATCCCACCACACGTGGAGCATGTCGCCAGGAACCCGGCATCCTCGGAAACATAGTGGAGAGGAGGAGGGAAACATTTTATGGACTCGCGCGGGTACTAAGTACCAGCGAGTTAAAACTTTTATATTTGCTTCTATCAAGGATATGTTTCTGATGCCCCTGAAAGAGCGGAAAAACATGTTTCCCCACTCCTCCACCCCCCACGCCTCCGCCAGATCCCTTTCCCATGCTTCCATGTAGGGTAGTTTGGAGTCTTCCGACATTAATGCTAAGTATATCAGAGATATGCCACCCCTTTGTGCCGCTGAGTTTCCGCACCACGTCTCATAGGCCGTGAAAGTAAATGGGGGAGTCATCCCTGTAGAGATCGAGCGCAGAAAATTAGAAATTTGCAGAAACCTATATGCTTCCGAGGTGGGCATCTGCAGTTTATCGTGACAATGTTTCAGAGTGTATGGGCCATTAGTGGTGAAAAACTGCCCTATGCGGTAGAGGCCTTTGTCGAGCCACCATTGAAATGCTTTGATGTTCAGGCCCGGAGGGAATTGTGGATTGTTGAATATATGTGAGAGCGGTTGGAGAGAGGATGTCAGAGCCGGCAGGGTTCGCAGAGAATCCCAGAGTGCAAAAGACGCTGAGAGTGTGGGGGACAGCATGGGTGGTCTTTGTCTAGGGGAGGCCCAGAGGAGGAAGTCCAGAGTGTATGTCGGGACCGTCTGCCTCTCCATTTGAACCCAGTCCGGTTTTTCGTATCGGGAATATACTATTGAAAGTTGCGCTAGCCTCGCCGCCCGGTAATAAGCCCAAAAATTTGGTACGCCCAAACCCCCTTGTTTCCTAGGCCGGAACAAAACTTTGCGGTGCAGCCTATGCCCCGTTTTGCCCCAGATAAATTTAATTACTGTGTTTTGAAATTTTTTGAGCTGGTCCCTGATTATGGGAACAGGTAAAGCTCTAAATAGGTACAGGAGTCTGGGGAGTACATTCATCTTAATTGAGTTAATTCTGCCAAGCCAGGATAGGTTATAGGAAGACCAGTCCGTCAAGTCCCTCCCCAGGGATTGATAGATTGCTGTGTAGTTCAATTTGTGAAGGAGTTCAATTCTGGAAGGTAAATTTATGCCTAAATATTTAATGTGAGAGTTGCTCCACTTAAACTTAAATGAGGGCTGGAGTCGAAGAGCTTCTTGGGGATTGATGGATACATTAAGGATGGAAGATTTCGCGAAGTTCACCCGTAGGCCTGAGATTTTTGCAAATTTGTCTAATAAGGAACAAATGTTCGGAAGAGAAGTAGTGGGAGACGTAACGAATAGCAAGAGGTCATCTGCGAAAAGAGCACACTTATGTTCTGAGGGTCCGCAGGAAACCCCTTTGATGTTGGGATCCGCTCGGATAGCCAACGCCAAAGTTTCTATTGCTATTGCAAAAAGTAATGGTGAGAGGGGACATCCCTGTCTCGTGCCTTTGGAAATAGGGAAGGGGTCAGAGTAGAACCCCTGGTACCTAATCTTGGCTGTGGGTGTAGAATACAGGGAGTGCATGATACCTATGAATTTGGGACCAAAGCCCCATTTGGACAGTATCGCAAAGAGGTAAGGCCACTCGACTGAGTCGAATGCCTTCTGTAGGTCCACTGAAAGAAGGAGTCCTTCCTGACTCCCCAAGCCGTCCCAGCCTGATCCAAGTAGGGAGACAATGTCTATCGCCCTTCTAATTTGATCCGGGCCTTGCCTGCCTGGCATAAAGCCAACCTGGTCCTTGTGAATGTACGTTGTGATAAAAGAAGCCATCCTATTAGCTAAAATTTTGGTTAGTATTTTCAAGTCATTGTTAATCAATGATATCGGTCTGTAATTGCTCACCTCTCCAGGATCTGTGTCGGGCTTGGGGAGCACTGAGATGAAGGCTGAGTTACTATCTTTATCCAGCGGGTTGCCTGAATGAATCATGTTGAAGTACCTGGCCAGGTGAGGAGTTAAAGATTCTCGGAAGGTTTTATAGTAGATATTAGAAAACCCATCCGGACCAGGAGCCGAGCCCAGCTTAAGTGATTTAATCACCAATGCAATCTCCGCCTCCGTGAAGGGTGCATCTAGTAAATCTTTATGTTCGGTGGCAATGGCAGGGATACGGAGATCACAGAGGAAACTTTCTAAATCAGGGTCAGCCTCTGTTCTGTCAGAAGTATATAGTTTTTTGAAGAAATCCGCAAAGGCCGGCAGTATGCGTTTGGGATTCTGTGATTTCTGGCCCCCCGCAATAGAAAATTTAGGAATGTGGATCGAGCGAAATTGGGGACGCAGTTTAGAGGCTAGCATGGAACCTATTTTATCCTTATGATGGTAAAATTTGGCTCCCTGCCATCTCAGGTACTTTTCGGCCGAGCCGGTGAGAGCCAGGTTAAGAGTAGCTCTAGCTTCGTCTAAGACGCGCAAGGAGACCAAGGTAGGATCAGCTTTGTGATTGGAGAGAAGGGTAGAGTACTCTTGTTCCAATTTAGCGATATGAGCCCGTCTATCTCGTTTAAGTTTGGAAGACATTTGAATTAGTTTACCCCTAATAGTGGATTTGTGAGCCGCCCAAATAACCTCTGGGGAAACATCTCCTGTGTCGTTAAGAAGAAAATATTCAGAGAGCGACTTTTCAATCTCTGAGACTCTGCAAGGTTCGCTAAGTAGAGATTCGTTGAGTTTCCAGTGGAAGGCTGTATTAGTGGTGTGGGGTCGAGTTATCGTGGCCGCCACCATCGAGTGGTCCGACCAGACCGTGTCTTTAATGGAAGCGGACTGAACATACGGGAGAATAGAGGAGGATACAAGGATGTGATCAATACGCGCATACGTCTGGTGTGGATGGGAGAAGTGAGTATAGTCTTTGGTCGTGGGATTCATTTCCCTCCAGCAATCTATCAATCCCGTTTGGTTAAGCAATTTTGCCAGTTTCACACTATGTGTTGGGGGTCTTAGTGACTGGGAACCTGGCGGTCTGGACTTGTCCAAGCTAAAGTCAAAGGCCGTGTTGGAGTCACCACCAAAGATTAAGTGGCCCTCTAGATGTGGGAGGAGCCGTTGGAACATGGATTGAAAAAATTTAACCTGATTGAGATTAGGGGCGTAATAAGATACAAAAGAGAATAGTTGCCCGTCGATCGTGCCTTTAACAAGCAGAAATCTACCGTCCGCATCTGCAAATTCCGAGATCAGGTTGAATCTACAAGATTTAGCGAATAAAACAGCCACGCCGCGTGTTTTGTTGTTTGCATTTGCTAAGAAGAATGTGGGAAACTTGGCATGGAGGAATTTGGGTCTATACGTCTTCGGGAAGTGCGTTTCCTGAAGCATAAGAACATCAATTTTCCTATGATGCATTTCCTGGAACGCTTTCCTGCGTTTCACAGGGGAATTAAGACCCTGAGCGTTATGAGTGGCTATGCGGAGACGTGGAGCGGGAACCTTAGAAGAAGACATCCTGTTTGGAGGAAGGAAGCCCATGGAACAGTAAACCACTTACCCCCAGTGTGTCCACAACATGAGAGACATTGGGAATCCGAAACGGAGTAGCTTTAGGGATGTTGAAAGATGTTGGCCCATCCCTCCGGAGCTCGGCTGCAATGGAAGAAGGGAAGAGGGAGATGAGAAAAAAGTGGAAAAGTGAAAGTAGAGGTGGCAGACCATCGTCCAAAAAGGACCTGAGTGAGCGGATTGTGGTCTGCATCAATCCGCTCCGAGGCATAGAAAAGTGCCCGACACCCAGTCCTGGGTGACGGGGAGCTGTCACGCAGGAGACAACCAATAAAGGGAATCTCCCGGCGACAGGTGGAGGCGGCACGAGACCACCCCGACAGGGCTCCCGCCCATCTGAAACATGCTGAAAAAGAAAAATAATACCAAAGTATGCATGCAAGGTGACCAACATTACATTAAAGTGAACTTGAAGGCAGTACAAACTTATAACAAGCCTGGAATGAAAACAATAACGGCTTAGCCAAAAATATGGTTACTGCGAAAATGTTAAAAGGCAGTAAGAAACTCGACGGGAACATTAGACGTTCCCAGCCCCTCATAAAAATTTTGACCAAGGGAAAAAGAAGTCCAAAAACAGGAGTCTGTTTCCAAAAGGAAGGGGAAAAAAAAAAAAAATAAAAATAAAAATAAAAAAGGGCGGGCAAGATAACCGGTATAGCAAGTCAATTGACTAATTGGGAAGTCAGGTGGGACCTGAATGATAACAAACTTCAGAGAGAAGTAACTGTAGAGAACCACGTCCTCGTGGATGGAAGATGTTGAGGAGTAGCTGGGGAGATCATGGAGGATTACAGTCTTTGGAGCGTTTGAACTTGGCCTGGGTCCACACAGGTGTCAGAGGGCTCGTCGGGATCGGGCGCTTAGATGAGCTTGAGCTGGTGGATGGACTCTGTCGTTCCGGCGGCTGTGGTAGAAGATTAAGGTGAAGGAGTAGCCTTTCACCCTCATGAAGACTGGAAAAGGAGTGGGTTTTGTTCTTGTGGGAGAACTTAAGAGCAAATGGGAAGGCCCACCAGTACTTTATTTCTTTTTGCGAAAGGACGGTTAGCAATGGTTTCAGTGCTCTTCGTCTTTGAATAGTGGATGGGGCTAGATCCGTAAAGATTTGGACTGGATGACCCATACAGGTAAGCTGAGGGGCATTCCTGGCCCTTTTGATGATCTCCTCCTTCACCGAGTAGAAGTGTGGTTTAACAACCACATCTTTAGGGCTGCCGTCCTTTCTGGGGGGGCCTAGGGCCCTGTGGGCTCTGTCCAGTTCTAGCTTGTGGTCCGGGATCCCCGGAATAAGGTCCTTGATCAGGCTGTGAATAGCTGCGGGAATGTCAGTGACCGTGTCGGGAAGACCCCTCAGTCTGAAATTTTCCCTACGCGATCTGTTTTCCAAGTCTTCAACTTTGAATAAGGCAGAGTCCAATTGTTCTTGGAGTGTTTGGATCAGACCGGTATGCTGGTTGGTCTTAGCTACAGTCATGTCTAATTTGTTTTCAATCAGCTCCATGCGCGACCCCAGGTTCTGGAGGTCTACCCTAAGGTCAGAAGTGATTTTGAAAGCTACCTGAGCTAGTCCTGAATCCAGAAGGGCCGCCATCCTGGAGAGGATATCATCTGGCAGTGGGGATGCAGACCTGGCAGCGTCACACAGGCCGGGGCGGTCCTGGCACGCAGTGGGTGAGACACAGGCCGGGGACAGTGAGTATTCTTCCGCCATCCGTCCCAACAGGGATTCTGTGGATGCTGGGGATGGGGTGAGGAGCAAGTGTGTACTCACTGTGCCCCGTGGAGTGAGGTGCTGAAAGCCTTCTGTGATCGGGACGGCCGGAGTCGGATCTCCCTCCTCCATGTCTGTCATCTGAGGCGCCGGATCCGCCATCTTGAGAGGAGCGGTCTCTGCTATTGCTGCCTGGTACTGCGGTCTAAGGTCCCTCTTGGCTCGGTTATGGGACATGTACTGGGTCCTTAAGTCTAGGGGCTGCCGATCCTGCGTTTCTCGGCGCTGGGAGTGGTTGGTCACCGGCTTGGGGCGGGAGACAATGTCGGGGTGCCACGCAGCTCCGGGCCTAGTCGGCCATCTTGGAGGGCTCCATCCCCTGTGTAAGTTTCAATGTCATGGGTGGGGCGGAGGTTGCATCGGCTGGCTGGCCTTTGGTGGTGTCTTGGGGTAGCCTAGAGTATATGTGAGAGGAGGCCTCACCAAATCCCCAACCTCGGCTGGCTGCTGCTCCGTGGAGGTCCGCGGCCGGACGCCGCTCTAAGCGAGACCCCGGCTTCTAGGCCCGACTAGGCCGCAGCCACCGATCCGCTCCTGGGGGTCCGTTTGGGAGGATTTTTGGCCAGGCAGGACCCTTAGGGCCTAGGGGTGCTTGGTAGCTGTCGATTCTTTGAGGGAAGCTACCGGGCCAGCCGCTTCTCAGACGTCCGCGACCGGATGCCGCGCTAATCGAGGCCCCGGCTTCAGGTCGCGACTAGGCCGCAACCCGCCGATCCGCCCCCGCTGGTGTAATGTCAGAAATTTTTGGCCAGATAGTGTCCAACAGGGTTGGGGAAGCTCTGTGGGTAATGACAGCCCCCCAGATGCAGCCAAGACGGAGGATTGACGTCGATTAGAATGTGGAACCGGCGGAGCTCCTGTTCCACACGTCCGTCTTGGTTCCTCTCCTCCTGACTTTTCAATTATCTAATTTTTAATACAACTATCTTCGGAAATTCAAATTTTGAATAGAATAAATTTGAATAGAAAAGATTAGAATAGAAAATAATAGGATAGAAAATAAGAGACTAGAATAGCAAAACAATAAATATAGAGTAACATAAAATAGAAAGAATTTACATTTTTTTTTATTTTTTTTCATTCTATTCCATTGATGTTCTATTCTATTCTATGCTATTCTATTCTATTATTTTCTGTTCTCTTCTCTTACTTTCTATTCTATTATTTTCTATTATTTTCTATTCTATTGTTTTCTATTATATTCTAGTATATTCTATTCAAATTCAAACACATTCTATTTGAAATTCAAATTTTGGCAGATTATTATTCTTTTTATTATTATAGAAAGAAGATATTCTTTCTATTTTATTCTATTCTATTCTATTTTATTTTATTTTCCTTTTTTCTATACTATTGTTTTCTATTCTTTTCTAATTCAAATTCATTTTACTTGAATTTCAGAAGATGGTTATATATTTTTTCTATTTTATTCTATTTTGTTCTAACTTTTGAATTGTTAGACAGTCAGTATCAATAGCCTAATGCAACAGTTGAATTTGAATGGAAAAAAATCTAATTTGAATGTTTTCGAATTTGAATACCGATTTGATAGTTTTTCTAAAAAAAAATTCAAATGCAGTAAGATTTTTTCAAATTCGGTTGAATTTTTTTAATTCAAATACAAAACTAATGAAAATAATTGCAAAAACAAATGAAATGAATGTAAAGAATTTAACAAAACTAATTTATTTAAATACTGAATTAAAACAAAACAAAACAAGACAAAATATTTTGTCCTGCACATGTCTACTACCAGTGTCCCTTTCCAATTTGACTATGTGAAAAGCTTCACTTTCTCTCTCTCTCTCTCTTTCTGTCTCTCTATCTCTTTATATATATATATATATATATATATATATATATATATAGAGAGATATTTATATCTATATATATATATATATATATATATATATATATATATATATATATATATAGATATATATATCTATATATACTGTATATTTACACACACACACGTGAACATGTTGTCCATGAAGTTGATGTGGTAAAAGTAGAAACAAATGGGCATCGCAGTTTATTGTGTATGGGGCTGTGAAGCCCATGGTGACCCATGTCCACAGCCAAAAGCTTCTACAAAATTCACATGAACATCAGAACTGGACTACAGGGCTATTGAGGAAGGTGGCTTGGTCTGATGAGTCACGTTTTCTCTTACATCATGTGGATGGCTGGGTACGTGTGCATCACTTACCTGGGGAAGAGAAGGCACCAGGATGCAGTATAAGAAGAATAAGAGGAGAGTGATGCTTTGGGCAATGTTCTGCCAGGAAACCTTGGATCCTGCCATTCATGTGGATGCTACTTTGGTGTCTATGCCTCAATTAGTCAGGGCTGTTTTAGCAAAAGGGTGCCAATACTCAATATTAGGTGGGTGGTCATAATGTTATGTCCGATCGGTATATATATATATATATATATATATATATATATATGTATATATATATATATATATGTATATATATATATATATATATATATATATATATATATATATATATATATATATATATATATATATTAGTTATCCATAAGTTCTATGACTACTGAAAGGTTAAGTGAATAATATTTATTATCTCATTTCAATGGTATCTAAAAGTTTGTGTAATACATAAGGCAGCAAGTAAACATGTTTTCCCCGAAGTTGCTGTGTTAAAAGCAGAAAAAATAGGCAATTTTTTTTTTTTTTGTATGGGACTGCATAGCTGCAGACTGATCAAGTTGCTGACCCATGTTCACAGCCAAAAGTGCTTACAGTGGGAAATGAGCATCAGAAGGTAGAAGAAAGTGATCTTATCTGATGAATCACATTTTCTTTTACATCATGTGTCTGGGTGCATGTATGTTTGTGGTGGTTTGGAGGTTCTGTTTCCACTCCAAAGAACTGTCTGAACCTCCAAATTCTGCATCTTTAATATGAAAATCAGTCCTCTCTGCTACAACTGGACTACATTAACAAACCCTCAGTGTGCATAGGTAAGAACCCCTGAGCACCATCCAGAGTTTATAAAGCCTGTCTGAACTGTCAGAAAAAAGGGGGCAGATGTCACCCCTACCCCTAATGCAGGTGGTCAGACTCTATAGCTAGCTTCTATGTTCCTCACCTATAGCAGCCCCCTTTCCCATAAGGCAAGCAAGCCTACCAGTACTCAGTTGCCCCGAGGAATTATACACAATGCTATAGTGCCAGGTCATCACACCGGGACAGGCACAAACTGAGCAAAGCAAACGGGTACCTTGGTTGGCAGACAGGCAGAGTGGTTCAATGACAGTCCAGGTACAAGGAAGACAAGGTTCAGAATAATCAGCGTCAATCCATAGTCAAAAGGCAGGCAAAGTTCAGAGACTAGTCTGATATCCGATAAAGGTTGTCAGTGAGGGAATCCAATCAAGTGGAGCAATGCAGATAAACAGGAAGCTTGAGTAAACATAACTATTGCAATATCACAAGCATTAGACTAAAGGTTTGGCTGACATAAATCAGGTTTGGTCTCCATGCAAAAACTAGCCACATCAATCACCTTGCACTTGGACAGACAGACAAGGAGAATGCCACAGCCAAAACCAGGATGCTGGACAGATGAGCAGCAGAGAGCTAAAGTTACAGTCTGCAGAGCTCAGTGAGGAGAGCTCTGTGAGCAGATTGGAAGGAAAGAAAACACCCCCCTTCAGACAGCACACAGGAGCAGAGCTGAGGCTTTCAATCAGCTAGAGCTCATGTCTGAGGTTAACAAACACTTTATTTAATATAAATGTTTTAAATCATCATACCAATATGTATTCAAACTAAAATCTTTATTATTTTTGTTCAAAAACATAGTGTAAGCTATCTAAGGGGAGATTCTGACAATCACAGTCCATTTCAAGCCTCTCTAGCCTATATATTGTTTTATGTACAGCATGTGTGTAGAAAAACAGGGAGTTGACACCTCCATCAATCAACATGTAATATCCCATCCCTATTGTGTTTAGCTGCTTGGTGGACATGGAGGAGGAGGGAGGGGGTGGGCTGTCTTTTACTAATGTGAATATGCCCACATGTGTGACTCTATAGTCATATGGACTGCTCAGATAGGAAAAAGAAGGAAATGAACAGCTTAGATGGGAACTGAAACTGGAGCATGCTCAGTAGATGGCAACAGCTGCTCTACACAATCTCAGGCTGCAGGGGGACACAGCGAAGAATGGAGGAATAGTGAACAGCAGGATCAACTAGGTTTTTTGCAGAATACAGAAAAGGAACCCCATAGTGAGTAAGTGAGTATGAGTAGCATGTAATAAAGCATGTACTGACATTTTTTAATGATGTGGGTTTATTTACACTTGGAGTCTAAGTTTGCACTGCCATCTTTAGAGGAGATCATGAAAAACATAGGCATGCCACAGCTTAGCTGCCATACTTTCAGAGACCTTGGAGCATTTTTTACATAAGAAGTTTTGGTCATTGTTATTTATGTACTTTGCCTGTAAGTATATAATTCCATTGTTAATGCGTGACTGATATGCGTCAGCATATGCTCATCTCTTTTATTTGACTGATGTAACAGCAGATTCATTAGTCTTGCCCACCTTTAGTACATTTCTTTCCCAATTTTGCATAACTGCGTGCTGAGTAAAATTGGCATACTATTTTCGATCATGCAAGGATAAGCAATGTTATTGTAAAGAAAACAAAGGTGAGCAAAAAAAAAAAAAGGCAAAAAGATAAAAAATATTATTTGCTAAATAATGATTTTCTATACGTTTTTATAGTCTTGCATTTAGGTATCTCTGTATATGTTGATTTATGAGAGCAATTTTTTTTCTTTAATTTGGCAAATCTATATTTGTATCAAGGCTGCTGCTATAGCAATAGCAGAGAATAGGGCACATTTTTCGGTGAATAAATAATCTACTACAATTAAATTTCCTCCCAAATTTCTTTTCTCTTGGTTTTCCCCTATTTCTTAAACTTGAATTCCAGACATTTTTCTTTTGAATACAGTAAAAGTCGGAACTCTGGTCAAATTTATTTTGTGGTTTCATTTTGGAAGAGATTTCAACTTACTTTTCCTCCCAGTGAAAACAAAAGAAGTGAGAATAATCTCCCCAGTGGGAATACAGACAACAAAGAATAGCTGACAGTTACTCTAGCTCTTCTCCATTCTACTAAAAAGTTGCTTTTTTTGCTGCCTCTGTACCAACTGGGGAAATCCTACTCATTTTTAGACATGAGCACATTTTCCCGACTTAGGTTTAAGTTGGGTTTGACAAATTCTGCTTCTGTAAAGTCTGTGAACCAAAAAAACAGCAACTGAATCTAATTATGTTAGGTCATTCTCAAGGCTAATAGTTAAGCTTTTGTGGGAAAAGGGGCATTAGCATCTGGGCACTGCCACAATGGACATGTACCAATGCAAACTTCTTTTTTTTTTTACCATAAGGCAGGGACAGGGTCTTTTCATGTGGCTTAAAGGGAAATATTGAAAACACTAAATTCCTCTAAATAACATGCTTGGTAGATACCTTAAAGCTGCATATGGTGTTATGGGACTGTACAATTTTCATGAACTCAGTGACAGAATAAACTGGCAGTACATATATGGTTGTTGAGTTATTATTTTTTCCTTTTTCTTTGCTTATATATAGTTATACCCCAAACCGCTTTATTGTACTTTGAATGCTGTAATTTAAAAAATGAGAAAAATAAACCAATATAGGGTTCCCCTAAAAATTCCATCCAGACCCTCATTCAGGTATGCAGCCTGTTTGGCTAGGAACGGGAGGACAGCAAGCATGCAGTCCCTCTTCCTGTACTAAACCACATGCCATTCAGCACTGAAAGTACCTTGCAAGGAGGGCGGTACAATGACCCAATGTTATAGGTCAAGGGCACAAGGACAGCAGAAACACCCAAAAAATTACCACATTTTGGAAATCAAACACCCCAAGGTATTTTCTTTGAGGCATAGTGGGTCTTTTGAAGGACTTCATTTAATTGCCACAAGCTAATGAAAAATTTGGAATGAAAATGAATTTTTTTACACAAAGTTCTCAATTAATAAGATATTTCTAATATATACCATAGGAATTACACCCAAAATACCCTCTGTTACTCCTCCTGAGTATAGCCACACCACATGTGTAAGACTTTTTCACAGCCTAGCCACATAGAGACTCCAAAAATCCAAGGAGCACCTTCAGGTTTTTAAGGGGCATAAATTACACATCTAATTTCCTTACTTTCTTTCACATTTTTGGAGGCCTAGGAGGACCAGGACAGCAGAAACACTCTACAATTACTACATTTTTTACAGTTAACACCACAAGGTCTTTTTGTAAGAGCCATGGTGAGTCCTTTGAGGACTTTGAAAAATGCGGAAAGAAAATGAAAACACATTTTCTTACAAAAAATTGCAATTTTAATAAGCTATTTCTCACAGGCAGCATGAGCATACTTGGAACTACACTCCAAAAAACATTCTGCTACTCCTCCCAAGTATGACAATGCCACATGTGTTAGACTTTTTCAATGTTTGGAATATGTACCTTTCTCGCGGAGCACACTCATCAATGCCCAGGACCAGGCAGAGACAGTGGTCATGTGAACATTCTAACATTTCCCCAATTTAGAGATGAGCCTTAGCTGTGTGCAATAATTATAGTACAGAATTCCTTTGAAAAGTGCTGTCCCATGTCACTATACCCTGTAACTGATGTATGTTGCATTAGGAGGATGTGCTGAGCCTGCACCCACTCCACCAGTCCAGTGGTTACCTCTTTCCCAGTAACAGAAAAGGGTCCCCCACCAGCTATAACACCGCGAACTGAGCGATCAAACACCACTTAACCCTAAACTCCCAGTCTTCAGGCTGAAGAGAGCTGGTGACTATCAGTCACCGACTCCCTGCTCAGCCTCCCACCTCCCCCCCCCCCCAGTGCTCACTGGAGCGTTGGGCTGAGGAGGGGCGGGAGCGACTGGCTCAGGCTCTCAGCAGCATGGTAAGAAACTGAGCCATTTGCTGGTTCAGACATCTGGATGCACCCTGACCATATGATCAGGATCTTTTCAGAGCCTAAACTGGGTCAGTGATGTCACTAAAGCTCACTGTTGGCTGAAAACACATCACAGGAGTGCAGAATGAATTGCACTAGTGTAATATAAAAATACAGCCAAAAATCTTTGGCTATACTTCTCCTTTTACTCCTTCCATCTCATACCTCATGACCAGGTCAGCAATCTCCATATAGCGGGTTCAGACCCAGTTACTATGGAATACCAACCGCTAGGGAGGCAGCCAGACACCGAAGGACCTGTCACCTTACCGGATTTCACGCCTAATGGCTGGTGGCTTCATGTCTTGAACTTGTGGTTGGTTACTTTTAGCAACTACATTCCTCTTCCTTGTCTTGTCGAGTTAACCCTTTGTAGTAGCTGACCTTAATACCCAGTGGTGGGATTCAAAAATTTTAGTAACCAGTTCTGACTTTCAAGCATGGTGTTATTTTTTTTTTATCTAATGTCAGTTAGGGGTCTGATCTGTCCGCCGCAATGTCACAGTCTCGCTAAAAATCACAGATCGCCGCCATTACTAGTAATAAATAATCAAAAATTACATAAATCTTTCCAGTAGTTAGTAGATGCGATAACCTTTGACAAACCAATCAATATACACTTATTGCAATTATTCTTTTTACCAAAAATATGTAGCAGAATACAAATTGGCTTAAAACGATGAAAAAAATTAATTTGTGTGAGTTTCACCACCTCGGGGGTCTCATCATCCCTGTCGGGCAGCAGTAGGGCCCCTGGGACTCCCTGTAGGGAAAGAGTTCCTGGTGGGAGATAGCCACGAAGAAGCCTTAAGGTGAGAAGAAGTCCCTGTCCCCAGGGGAGAAGGGGTCCCTGTCCCCATAAAAGGAGTCCCTGTTGCCAGGGGAGAAGGGGTCCCTGTTGCCAGGGGAGAAGGGGTCCCTGTCCCCAGGGGAGAAGGGGTCCCTGTCCCCAGAGAAGGAGTCCCTGTCCCCAGGGGAAAAGGGGTCCCTGTCCCCAGGGGAGAAGGGGTCCCTGTCCCCAGAAAAGGAGTCCCTGTTGCCAGGGGAGAAGGGGTCCTTGTCCACAGGGGAAAAGGGGTCCCTGTCCCCAGAAAAGGAGTCCCTGTTGCCAGGGGAGAAGGGGTCCCTGTCCCCAGAGAAGGAGTCCCTGCCCCAAGGGAGAAGGGGTCCCTGTCCCCAGAGAAGGAGTCCCTGTCCCAATGGAGAAGGGGTCCCTGTCCCCAGGGGAGAAGGGGTCCCTGTCCCCAGGGGAGAAGGGGTTCCTGTCCCCAGAGGAAAAGGGGTCCCTGTCCCCAGGGGAGAAGGGGTCCCTGTTCCCAGGGGAGAAAGGATCCCTGTCCCCAGAAAAGGAGTCCCTGTTGCCAGGGGAGAAGGGGTCCCTGTCCCCAGAAAAGGAGTCCCTGTTGCCAGGGGAGAAGGGGTCCCTGTCCACAGGGGAAAAGGGGTCCCTGTCCCCAGAAAAGGAGTCCCTGTTGCCAGGGGAGAAGGGGTCCCTGTCCCCAGGGGAGAAGGGGTCCCTGTCCACAGGGGAGAAGGGGTCCCTGTCCCCAGAAAAGGAGTCCCTGTTGCCAGGGGAGAAGGAGTCCCTGTCCCCAGGAGAGAAGGGGTCCCTGTCCCCATAAAAGGAGTCCCTGTTGCCAGGGGAGAAGGGGTCCCTGTTCCAAGGGGAGAAGGGGTCCCTGTTCCCAGGGGAGAAGGCCAGAAGGGGTCCCTGTCCACAGGGGAAAAGGGGTCCCTGTCCCCAGAAAAGGAGTCCCTGTTGCCAGGGGAGAAGGGGTCCCTGTCCCCAGAAAAGGAGACCCTGTTGCCAGGGGAGAAGGGGTCCCTGTCCCCAGAAAAGGAGACCCTGTTGCCAGGGGAGATAGAGTGGGGTGGGGGATGGGATGGTGTGTGGGAAATATGGGGTCGTCTGCTCGTCTCACTCACCATGACTAAGCTGCAGCTCACTCATCCTTGGTCACATGGGCTCCCTCCAGCAGCAGTACGGATGGCTGATCACTCAGCATATCTCAGACTCCCACCGAGGTCGACCTGTATATGACAGGGGGGAGGAGGGGGGCTGGCCACGCAGACAAGCCTGCTGTGTGCTGTGTCCTCCATAGGGCTTCTGAACTGTGTTTAGACTTCATTTGCGCGGGAGCTGACTCGGGGGTGGGGGCAGGAGACTTTGCTGAGCGATGCTGCAATGAGCAGGAGAAAGGCAGAGCCAGCTGAAGGAATTTCAGATTGCTGCCTTGATCGTCGGCTTTCACCGGTTCTGCGAACTTGTTAAATGCTAGTAACAGGTTCCATAGAACCGGTGAGAACCGGCTGAATCCCACCACTGTTAATACCCCTTTATGCATTAACGACTCTGGTTCTTTATATACGCCAGAACCAACATGCACTCCTTTGAATAACTTCAGACAAAGGCTTGGAACATTTAATGTAACTTTACTGGTGAAACTTCAACATTACAATCCAATATGAACAAGTTCCATTCCTAACCCCTTCAGTTGTGTAACTGCCCAAGTACGCTGTATCTCCATGAGGTGATAGTCCATGCTGGTATTCTCCTAGACTTGGATGTCCTCCGGAAAGCCCCTGTGCCTTCAGCGGACTGCAAGGCGCAGCATTCCTAGTACCACGAGATGAGAGCATGAACAGAACAGACCAAAAGCCTGAAACCTCAGCCTTCCCCCTTTTTATATCACTGGTGGGTTAGCTGGGACCAGAAAGCCCAGGAAATGAGCACACATAACTTAACCCTTTTCCCCAGCCTGGGCCAGCTGCTAACTGACGGAACCAACATTGGCACAACTTGCTTACATACAGGACATTGGGCTCTATTCACTAAAGCAGATCACATGCAGTATTTAGGTGGTCGGACACATTTACCCTAAATATCGCATGTGATCCTAAAACTGTCAATTCACTGTGCCATTTTGGGGTATTTACAGCAAAACACTGAAAATGTTGAAATACCACATGAAAAGGTGCTAAACTCACAGAAAGAATAAATAATTAAATGTATGTGGTAATTAAAGTGATTGTAAAGTTTCATTTTTTTTTTTTTAACAAATATGTTATACTTACCTGCCCTGTGCAGTTGGTTATGCACAGGGCAGCCTCGATCCTCCTCTCCTTGGGTCCCACTTCTGTGCTTCTAGCCCTTCCCTCCTGTTGAGTGCCCCAACAGCAAGCAGCTTACTATGGGGGCACCTGAGCCGAGCTGCAGCTCTGTGTGCCCCTCTCTCTCTTGATTGGCAAACTGACTTTGATTGACAGCCACAGAAGCCAATGGCACCATGGCTGTGTCCCAGCCAATCAGGAGGGAGAGTCCCGGACAGCTGAGGGACTCGTGGACAACACTGGACAGAGATGGGACTCAGCTAAGTATTAGGGGTGCTGGGGAGGCTGCTACACACAGATGGCATTTTATTCTAATGCATAGAATGCATTAAGATAAAAAAAACCTTCTGCCTTTACAACTCCTTTAAGTAGTGGTCCAGGCATGTGGTAATTAAGGAATGTAAAAATATAATAGCCAATTTTTAGTAGTCTCTGCCTTTTTATTTCAGTTCTCTCAACAGTAATGCATAGAAACCTATCTTTGGAAATATGGAAATCATTGAGGTTGATTTACTTAAAGCAGAGGTGGGGGACTCGAGTCACACGACTTGACTTAAGTCAGACTTAAGTCACCAGTTTGAGGACTTGAGACTTGCTTGACTAAAATTAATAAAAGACTCGACTTGACTTTGACTTGGTATTCATGACTTGAGACTTGACTTTAACTTGAGACATATGACTCGAAATGACTTTACTTTTTTAAGTTATTAAATATTTGCATTTTCTCAAGATGTGTTAGAGCAAAATTAATGTGCCTGTTATGTTTCTGGCACCACAGTCACTTAAAACACCTCAGTGTGTTCTGATTTTTAGGACACTGACTGTTTAACAATGGAAATACTTAACATGTTTTTAGTGACTGTGGTGTTGTAACATGACCGGACAAAGGATTTTGGAGCTGTTTGGGCATTCAAAGTGTTTCTTTAATATGCGAAGAAAAAAGCACTAAGCAGTTTTGTTAATGTTGAAAATAAAACAAAACCTTTCCTGACCACTGACTTTTAACTGATATAAAGGGGAAAATTGGGGTAGATCAGTATTTTGACTTTATTTGTGACTTGACCAAAATAAATGACTTGACTTGACTTGCTTGACTTCTAGCAGGGACTCGACTTGACTTGCTTGGTTTTCGCCACAGTAACTTGGGACTTGCTTGAGACTTGAAGGTTAAGACTTGAGACTTGCTTGTGACTTGCACATGTGTGACTTACTCCCATGTCTGACTTAAAGTATAACTACAGGGGGAAAAAATATTTTGGATAGAGTAGAGGTGCATTGAAACACCTGTCAAGTTTTTATTGTTTGTTTAAATTTTTGGACGTGGCACTGGTGTACTAGAAGGGTTAACGGGAATCCATTGTGTCTTCCAATTGCCCATCATTCAATTTGTTTTTATTATCAGGTTTTTATTGTTGTCTGTGCCCCCATTACGGAGATTCACCCTCTCTATTTGTCCTTCTTACCATTCTCATTGAAAGTGAAAGTAAATGAAAATTCCAAATTGTGGGTTGTCCCTAGAAAAGTAATAGGGGGAAAGTAGTGACCTCGGGGACCCCAAGGGATTCCCTTAATTTGCAGGGATTTCCTCTGACTTCCTATTTCAGCAATGGAACAGTAAGTATAGCTAAATCTTCCCAATGGGACAAAAAAACAAACAAAAAAAACCTGACAGGGATTATAACCCTCCACTACTCTATCCAATATGAAAAATAAAGTTTTGCCTTTAGTTACACTTTAAAGCAGCCTTTCTCAACCTTTTTTACACAGAGAAACCCCTAAAATATTGAGGATTAAGGACCCAACTAAATCTCTGCAGTCTGCACCATCTGCTGGACATTGGTTGACAGGGACAGGGATCCTTTAGCAAAAGATCAACCAGGAAATCCACAACCATCCCTTGATCATGGATCAGCTAAGACCAAAGCAAGCACATCCGTGAAAATACAGGAGTCCTTGGACAGAGGAAAAGGGAGGATAGACAAATTGTTAATGCTGACCAACTTCCAAAAAAAACAGATAGCATTGAAAATTGTTAAAGATGGGAATGTGCACATAGGCATCCCGAGTGTCTACTGCAGCCACAGCAGAAACTCTCCTGGAAGGAGCAATATTACTGAAAGGTATGTATCCTGCTCTGAAAGAGGAAGGGAATGGCACACACTCACTGCCATGGGCGTCCGCACAACTTTTTTCAGGGGGGGCATCATTTTAAGGTCACCCATGCTCTGCCCCTTTTCAACAATGTCATGAAGGGGAGGGGTTTAGTCATTATACTTATTTTGAGTATTTATTTTTAAATAGCAAACAGCAGCATTTATTTTTAAAGCATTTTTTAACCTAAAAATAAAATTGATCCTGTTCCCTGTTCCCTTAACCGAGCGTGGCTCGGGTTAAATTTCAGAGCCAAAAGCGGTAACCCTGAGCCACACTCGGGGTACCTCCAGAAGCATTGCTGGATCCTGAAACCAGGCTTACTTACCTTGTCACCGGGATCAAGCGGTGTGTCCCGGCGATGTCTCGCGGCGGATCTTCCTCCCGATCCTCTCCGTGCCCTGGCTTCCGTCTCCTGTGATGTGACGTTTGCAGGGGGGTGGAACCGGCGGCAAATTCAAATGTAAAACACACCAAACACACTGATACAGTTCAAAATAAAAAAAATTCACATTAGATTGCCCCCCAGTGCCCTTTCCTGCAGTTTTACTGTACTTTTTATGTATATATATATATATATATATATATATATATATATAATTATATATATATATATATATACGTGTATATATATATATATATATATATATATATATATAATTATATATATATATATATATTTACGTATATATATATATATATATATATATATATAATATATATATATATATATAATATATATATATATATATATAATAAATGTATACATATATATATAATATATATATATATACATATATAGATATATAATAAATGTATACAGTTGGTTTGGGCTGCTCATTCACAAGAATTACATGCAAAATAATGGTACCGCTTTCAGCACCTAAAATCCAAAAGAATCATACCGCCAGGGAGGTTAAAACATGTTATACAGCACAGTGCTTTGCTGTGTAATTTGGCCCCTTCTATCACCTAAAATACCTGGCTGATCCTGCCTGGCTATGTCCTCCCCTCTGTAAACTGACCATGGTATACCATGGCTGCTGAGTCCTGACACTGCGGTCAGTTTACGTGCTTCCATCATCCGCAGCCCTCCTGTCCTCCTCTGTCCTCTCTCCCCCTCCCTCCCTGCCTGTCTGCTCCTTTGTCAGTGCCCCCCCCCTCCCCTCCCGCTGCTGTAGTTTTATTTAAAGTTTCATATCCAGTGTTTTTAATAATCCTTTGTGCCCCTGTGTCTGTGTTTTATAAAAATAAGCCATTCCTTACTAGTTTTCAGAGCGCCACTTGCCGCTCACGTGACCCACCGCCTCTCTCCCCCTCCCCTCCTCCTCCCCTCCCAACTGACATCAGTGAGGAATTCTTGGCCCCGCCTGCTGCTGGCAGCTGTCAGACAAGGAGAGAGCTGACAGGTCACGTGAGCGGTGCTCGGTCCTCTGAAAACTGGTAAAAAGTGGCTTATTTTTTTAAAACACGTACACCGACACACGGGATTATGAAACAGACCAGACCTACCTGCGGAAGCCCCTGCTCACTGCCCTTCCATTGCTAGCCATCTAGGCTATCTGTAAGGTAAAATGACTTGGTGGAATATTAAGGGGAACCCTGTGCCAGTTTTACCTCCTTTTTTTTAATACATTTTGACTTCAAACGCTATCTGACTCTGGAATTAAAATCTAATTTTTATGCTATTATTATGCATCACTACTGGAGCCCAGGAAGTTTCTATCCATCTCTAAAATTGGCCAGCAACATGATATTTTTAATGAAAATAATCAGCCAAAATGTAATACAAACAAAAAGTGCATGCAGGTCCTTTATAACAATAATTACTACTACAGATGACACTGCAGTGTAAAATTGGCTAGCAGCATGACAATTTTATATAGCACCTTAAGGCCCTAATTTACGAGTAACAAATAGCACTGGTAGGCAGGGCCAGATTAACGTAGGGGCTATTGGAGCTGCAGCTCCAGGCCCCTACCTTTATATAGGCCCCAGGTTGGCCATATTCACTGTTACCGCTCTTCTGTCACTTGTAAACACAGAAGTCTGGCTTCTATGCTCGCTTCCCCAGGCAGCACCCTCAGAACCTCCCCACACAGCGTGAAGGCCGGACAAGGAGGGACAGTTGCCGATGCATGGATGTGTTTATGGGCTTCAGAGACAGCATCCCATGTGGAATTAGGCATGCATGGCTGCACCCTTCCTCCTCTGGGTGCATGCCAAGGCACGTCCCTTAAGGCCCTTCAAAATCCTCAGCACCAAGCCCATGATGCTCTTAATCCGGCCCTGCTGGTAGGAGTTTTACTACAAGAATTAGGATACTGAAGAAGATACAGCAGTAGAAATTTGGCCAGAAGCAGGACAGTTTTAATTAGGGATAATAGGCTTAAAGTTTTACTAAACCCACAACAATAAAAATCAGTCTGCATATGCTGTAAAGAATGCCTGTTATATTCACTGTGGAACCTAAGGAGTTAATCCTCTGCATTGTGTAAAAAGGCTGTTTGATCCTGTCTTCTCTGATCTTCCCCTTATTTTACTGTCCCCAATCCATCTACTGATGCCTCCAGCATTGGAGACATTCTGCACATGCTTAGTTTGGTGTGTATTGCTAGAGATTTTTTTTTTTTTTTTTGGGAGGGTGCATATGATCAGCACAGGGCCAATCAGCACTGTCCAGACAGAGGGTCGAGGGTCATGCAGCCTCATAGAACAGTCAGAGGAGAATGAAAACTCCTCCTACAAGCTTTAACCAGTGCTCAGCCGGACACTGATAGAAGTCATAAAACTGTTATATACTGCTGATGACAAAATGTATTTATTAGTTTACATTCACTAAAATAATTGCATTTCCATGGTCTCTGTACTGTGGGAGACCAGATATAGTGAATGCAGGGTCCTGTATTTAGTAACAATCTACCTGCTGTATGCCTAACTTTTATTTTATCAATGCGGATAGGGGTATTCATTGAATATGAGTGATTTAATGTCAGGTGTTTATATGTACACTGCTTTTTCATGTATGTCATGTTCCTGATAGGAGACTGAAATGATGAGGTTGACCTCTCTTGGATCTCCAGCCTAGGCCCCACTGAAGGTGGAACAAAGGATACCAAGGGACCAGAGGAACACAAGTGTTGATACACACAAGTGTTGGTAAGAGAACTTGCAGTGAGAGATGTGTTCCAAGGCAGTCTGCCAGGATATCGGGTCAGGAACAGTAGCCATATACAATGGTCCAGCAGAGGTTAAAGGGGCACTCCACATGTGCTGCATGTCCTGGGGGTATGGATTGTCAGAGCTCCCAGCAGACTTAGGGCAAAAACACACCATGGTGAGCAGAGCTGGTATGAATACCAGCCAGGCAGGAACTTGGATGGGACATGAAGCCAGAATCAGAGACAAAATCATGGTCACAAGAGTAGCTGAGGTCAGCAGTGGGCGAGCAGTGAGGTGCAGAATCATAGGCAAGAAAATAGTCAGAAGCAGAGTTGGGGTCAGGAGCTGATGTCAAAGTAGAATCTAAGAACAGAGGCAAGCTGGGTCAGAAACATGAGATTACACAGGATGCAAGCAGGACACAGGGAACAGCTGAAAGACCAGTCAGCACTTGAACAAGAGTAATAGTATCCTTAAATAAGCCGACTGGTGCAAACAGGCATTGTGGACGCACTTGTGCATGCATTTCTGTGTGCATTCCTGTGTGCATGCATTCACCTAGTAACCATTCAATAAAAGATGCTGTGCGCAAGTGCATGCCTGCAAACCAGATGTCTCACAGGAATTCCCTGACAATGTAGTTTTGTTTTTTCTTTCAGCAGTGGTGTACTGAGAACAAAAGACAGATCCAAGAACAGATTGTCAGAAACAAGTGAATGCTGCATTTTGAACACACCACAAAGGCCATATCAAAATCAACCAAAAAAGAAACAAAAACTTCAAAATAGCACCACTAATACCACACAACTTAAGAAAGGCCATATGAAACTACAAACATAAGTAAAATATACACAAAATGAATAAAAAACCCAAAACAAATTGCTCCCTAAAACAAAATTCCATTTGATGCAAAAAAAAGGCAGTTTAACCTAAAAAAAAGGCCCCAAGAACATAAACTAAAAAATAATATACCCCCAAAATAAATAATAATAAAAAAAATGCTGTACCCCTAAAACAAAAGTAATGTTTTTTAAGAGAAGTCAGAAAAAAGTTGCTATGGATAGAACAGTATGCTAAAGTGATCTCTGATCTCAAATCAACCTAAAACAAAATCTAAAAAGTCCCCAATAACAAGGAAAATGGCAACAAAGAGGTTGTCCAAAGAGCTAGCAATCATAAGGAAACTTTTGTTAACTGATCCTTTCCCTATGCAGTATGAAAGCATCCCCCTAACTTTTCCCAGCAACAGCTTTCAATACACTGACTCTGTGGATACTCTGCACCCCCCTCTTCTTTCCAAAGCTCAAAGCCTCTATAGTGCATTATCATTATAATACATTTGGGATGGTGAATTGCCACATCAGTTTGTTAGGTCTGCAAACACTCTGCATTGCTGCTGCTTTTTTCATGTAATTTGTTCATAAAGTGGGAGACTTCTTCCACCTCACTATGACTGTTATAGGATACAGTGATGTGAGGCTACACAGTGCAATGAGTGTTTATACAGTTCTCAGAACTGTCTCAGGGACATGCATAAGCTATTGTGTTACAATTTCCGTATTGCATACATTTTTGTAGTAGAAGTCCTTAAGTGGTGGTTGGAGAATTAGGGTAACTCATAATTATTTTTTTCTTTTTTCATAGCCAAATTAGAAAATGAAGCCTGCAGAATTGTGTGTAAAAAAAAATATCTAATTATGGGTTTGATTAGATAAAGCAGCAAAGATTGATCACTTTTCAAATTGGTAATAAGGTGGAGCTGTATTCTCTACAGTATGAATTTGGTTTGCAAAAGGTTGCGTGAATCTCATTCAAAGTTCATGGACTTTGTGGTGAACCCAGTTGAAGTCTAAGGAGAGGGGGGCTAATCTTGTTATTCAATTATGGCCATTTGTAAGGCTAAAAATCAAGCCATTGTCAAAAAAGGCATCAGAATCAAGTTATTGCCATAGAGGACATATACCAATGTACTGTTGTCAAAGCGAAGAAAGAAAAACTGTCTCTACCTACTCAAATCAACAGCCAACTCTCAGCTCCAACACACATTGACATTATGGCTGCTGTGATCCAACCCTATTATAGAAAAGGATGGGCTTTTGTGACTTATCTGCCCAGTGGCAATGCCCTTGTACTGCATTATCGGTGATATTTTTTTTGTGGTAAACTCGAAACGTTTTCAGCCAAAAATCCATGATTTGTGAACTTTCTTAATCTGAGGGATTTGCCACAAACCCAAGGTAACAACGAACCTGAAGCTCACCCCTACTCTTTACTGATCCAGTAAACTGCAACACAGTTCCCATTTTTTTTTTTATTATTTTTTTTTTTTTTTTTACTATAAGCACAGTTTCTTATGTTTTTTTTTTTTGTTATCTCCCTTACACATGATTAAGTATTCAGAGTGAACATGGCTTCTTCATATTAACTATGCTAATTGTACATTCACATTACAAAGTGAACATTCACTTTGCTAAGTAAACGTTCTCTAATCCTTTGGTCAATCAACCACTATAATTGTACTGAGCAAAGCCTGGAGGTTACTTAGGCACATATACTTAGAAAGGGGCTTTCACAAATGTTGCCTTTGTATGCAAGTTACAAGATGGCATGTAGAGAATCAGTGGGCCTGTTTACTAAAAAAAATGTCATTCACTGTCTGATGTACCCACAAGTCAAACGCATTTTTTCACTATTTATTATGTGCGCGCAGTGTTTGAGGAGATTGGCAGCAATACTATGATAGCATGCATGCAACTAATTCATTTTAAAGTGATTTGCCAAACTGAACACATCCCAACTTCCAAATGTATGCCAGCTAAGTGATCGTGTAACTGGAGTCAAAGTGGCATTCTCTTAAATGTATTTAGCTATCTTACATCATTTACCCATTTTGCATTTGTTTTCCAGGTAGGAACAATACAGCATCAAGTACTTCCTGTTATTAATAAAGGGAATAAAAAACAAAAACTCTGAAAGTAAAAAGAAAAAACAACAACACTATGTACACAGCAAGTGTGTGTATGATATTTCATAATCTGCTAGTTGCAAATGCATTTTGTAATGATAAATATCTGCACATGTGATCTAAGAACATGATGAATGGGCTCTTTGGCACTGTTTTCCATTTAGTTGGTGTGTGGGCTTTTCAAACCTAAGCAATCATAGTACTTTTCATATTATAGTTTTTTTAAGCATATTCCTTAATGCAGAATATAGCTCTGCTTGGATGTTCATTGCGCATTACCAACTGCACCTCAACATATACCTGTATTTTTAAGCAGAGCATGTATAGTACTTTACCAGATTAGTAAAGAGATAATGTTTTCCGGATGTGTAAACAATATGCAAACCCATAACATAAACACGCTTATAGGTGTCCTTTTAGGCCCCTTTCACACTAGTGCGACTTGTCCCGCCATTTTGGACCGCAAAATCGGATTACTAGTAGTTTTCCATTATTTTAAATGAGCCCCATTCATATCAGTGCATTTTGAAGTCGCACCGACTTCAAAATAGTTCCTGCACTACTTTGGCGCAATTTTAATGCGTTTTGAGGTATATAGCCCTGAGCCATTGCTCAAAATCGCAGTAAAATCACGTCACATGAGTGTGAAAGGGGCCTTATGAAACTGAGATGAACAGTGATCCTGCTGATCGCAGCTCATTTCCGATATTTATTGGTTTATGATACAGAGATGATCGGGGGAGAACATGTTCTCCGCTGATCATCTCTACACATGGAGAATCTGTCATTGACAGACACAGAAATGGCCAGTTTATGAAGCTGCGATCTCCGCACTTCACTGGTTATCTCTGTCAGAATTCACACTCCTGGATTCACCAGCCTGGAGGTGGTGAATCGGGGAGAGAAAACAGAATCGGGGGAGAACTGAGGGGGAAGGAGGAAGATTATCGACTTCCTTCTTCCTCGTTCAGACCCCCCAACACAGTAATCATGTTGTCCCCCTGCCATATTTCTGTATATACTGTATATATATATATATATATATATACACATACATGTATATATATATTTCATGTGTGTATATATATATATATATATATATATATATATATATATATATATATATAAAATGTATGTGTGTGTGCAGTATATATGTATATTTATGTAGGGGGACTAATTATTTTATTAACATTAGTGGGGATCGAGCCCACATGTACTCAGTAGTGATAATCTATCACTGCTTTTTAAATGGATTCTCGTACTGTAATCTCGATTTGTCTCACGAGATTACAGGCGGCCCATTCACTTGTACACAGATCTCGGCCGTTCTCCGAGGAAAAACTTCTCCTCTGTTCACCCTGTGAGAACTGAAGTTCACCGCTTCATAAAAAGGGTGTCAGGGGTGATAATTGTCCTCGGAGAACTGCCGAGAAGTGAACGGTGAAAAAAATTTACAGTTTCATAAATGGACACCATAATCTTTAGAGAAATTTCCAACTGCATTTATGTGCCTGCTTTTCGATAATAAAGTCCAGAGTATGAGATATCAGAGCTGGTGATTTGCACTGAGCACACAAGATTTTACAAGCCCTTCCCAAAAAGGAGTATTTTTTTGTCTTCCCAATCACACAACAAATAATCTATTTTGACTGACAGATTCACTGAAAAGGTTAATTTTTCTATAAGTATTATAGAAAATCTACAAGTTCAGGGCAATAAAGTATTGTTACATTTCATTCTGCAGCCGTTGTGATTATATAAACACAAATATCTCTTTAGGGGGTTAACTTACTGTTCTTTGAAAAAGTCTGCATTCAAATTGAACATAGGTTCACCTTATTTACATTTCATAAAGTGAACATTTATTTTGCTATGTGAGCAGCCTGTATGTAATAATTCCATAATCTTTAGATGTCTTTCTTGAAATGAAATCAGAGCATATATACTAACATTGCTTTGTCCTCACTATTTTTCTACTACTTTGTTATAATTGTATAATATATATTATGGCCTTAAAGTGATTCTAATGGTTAAAAAATTAAAAATAATGAAATAGTCTGCTTTGGACACAGCAACCCCCATCCTCCTCTTCTTGGGTCCCCTGTCAGTGCTCCTTGTCCCCCCTCTTCCAAGTGCCCCCATAGTAGGCTGCTTGCTCGCTCTTGAGATGGCTCTGTGTGTCCATTGACACACAGAGTGTGGCTTGGTCCCACCCTTGCTCCCTCCTCACTGGTTGTGATTGACAGCAGCAGGAGCAAATGGTTCTCGCTGCTGCCTTTCTGTCCAATAAGGAGAGAGAGCGATGCTGCTCTCATGCACATCGCTGGATGGAGATGGACTCAGGTAGGTGTAAAAGGGGGGAGGGCTTGGGGGGAGCTGCTTGCAGAAGGTTATTTATCTTAATGCATATATCCTTGTAAATTTAGAACCACATAATGAATTTATGCATCAGTCTACGCATCATCAAATTATGCATCGGAATAATTCATTAGGAATGATTAACCCCAATTTAGAAAAAGTGAACATGCACTCATTTGAAGGAGTGTCTTTTTGTGTACCTCTTACATCGGGCCTAGAATTACATGGCAATTCACATAAATAAAGCTTGCATAACCAAGATTTGAATGGCCTATTTCCAAATGAATATCCAATCTTACAGGGCCAGGAATGCAGAGTGATTTGAACATAAGTTTATTTACTTTTTACAGTATTTTTCTGTAGTTTTTAATATTGGTATTCTAATTTAAAAAATACTTATTTAAAATGTTTGTATCAAGAATAATCATAAAATTATAATTTTAATTTAAAATTAATATTTACTTACAATATATTTACTTTCAGTGTTTTACAATGCTCATAATATATCCTCTTTTGATTATACATATCTGGAAACTGTCAATACTGCTAAGCCATTTAAATATATAGCTTTGCAATCAGGGAACAATATAATTAACCTATACTCTAATCTATATTATTAATTTTCTATAATTAAGAAAAATGATATATTGTAGAGCGGACTCATTAGCCTACATGCATGTGCATGAGAACATACCTGGTTGCGCTTTCAGTCACCTTTTTTTAAATCCCACATCACAGATTAGGCATAAGTATGCTCCCAGCATTACTTTGTATTAAACACATGCATGCACATGCACTATCCATTCTCGGTGCTTGGCCTTTGCTGACAAACATTTCTATTATGAATGGTAGCCATCCACTGTGAATTTGCGTGCAGTATTTAATCCAATGAAAACAATAGGGTTTGATGGTGCACACAAGTTAACATTATTTAGATTATTTCTAACACATGCTTTGCTAAGTGAACATTTACTTTTCTAAGTGAACAGCCACTATTACTTTAACAAATCAAGCCAATCAATCTGTCATCAGACAATAAAAACATGACATTCAAGTCACATTGATTTTAAGTATATTTTATTGTTAATTGTAACTGTGTTATTTTTTTTTGCATATGTGTATACACACATATTTTATTAAACCCCATGACTAAAGCATTTATATTTATTTCTAAATATGGTACCTGGTGTGATTTTGCTGACAAGTAAAGTGAACACCACACAGCCTCTCTGGCATTTTCAGTATATCAAATCCTTATGTTTATTTTTTGACCTTTTCCTATTCATGACACTATAACTCATGTGGTATCTACATCCTAACAGCATTCTTCCATCTTAGTAAATAGTAAAATATTTTTACTTGTATGCTATTCAACCAGATTGGGGTTGACTCATTTGGAGAGTAAAAGCTGCTACCCTTGCAATGTAAATGTTTACTTTACAAAGTGTATATTCACTTTACAAGTGAATGTTGGTGAATACGGTGAAACTGTGTTTGCTGTGAATACCAAAATCCATCCAACATACAACTCCCTGGCATCTCAATAGAAGTATTTTCAACCAATCTGGGTAAGGCAGACGAGTCATCTTTGAGTGAGACAGATACATTGACAGCTTGCTCCATTGTTTCATTAGCTCTGCCATGACCACATTCTCCATGCATTATTGCTTATTCTGATAGGATTTTCACAGAAAAAAATGGTATTTGCAATCTTTTCAAAACAAAAGCAGGGGTTAATCCAAAGTACAGCAGTACAGCAATGCTGTATAGAAAACAAATATAAATATGGCATTTCAAAGAAGCATTA
Organism: Pelophylax lessonae; assembly: GCF_965119305.1. Classification (NCBI taxonomy): domain Eukaryota; kingdom Metazoa; phylum Chordata; class Amphibia; order Anura; family Ranidae; genus Pelophylax; species Pelophylax lessonae. Next base: position 259,214,237 of record NC_138772.1, on the reverse strand, counting down.
TATAGTATAGTGTATGGTGACAGAGAAATCCCATGAGATGTATAGTAAATATGCCATATAAGACATATGGTAAATATCCCATATTCATTCAAATAAATGTTCCCATATGATACAAGAAAAAAAGTTGCATATCATAAATGTAATATGTAGACTTTTAAATATTTACCTAAATTAGCATTGTCCTGGACACTACATGATAAACAAATGATAAACTTTTATAAAACTTTAATTGTACAATTCAAAAGGAATGTCAGAGAAAGTGTAAAGTGTCAAACTACAGAGGAGCCAGTGCAAATGTACTAATCTCAAATACCCCTTCAATGAAAGCAAAGCACATTTGCTTGCCTTAATTGGATTTTAGAGCACTACCTGCAATACCTTGGAGAACAAAGCCCCCCTAATGTATCATTATATAACCATAACATCTTTTTAATAAAAGTTCTTCATTCCATTCATTGAATTGCACTGTACTTGGCAAACAGGCCTTTACCCTTTAAACAAATAATTCATTAGGTAATTAAATTGGATAGAGATTACTCTAATTAAATATACACTGCTTGTGAATCATAATTTCAGTGTGGCCTGGCTGCACCTTCATGATTTTTTATTCCATAGCATTAAAAAGAGCTCTAAATGAATCCTGTGTGATAGAAAGAATAGGTCCACATAGGCACATAAAGGACAATTTAAAAAAAAAAACTATCTGTGAAGCTGTCATATCCATAAATCCAATGACTTTTGTTTTTAACATCTCTCTCCTTAAGGCTAATTTTTCTAGCAGGGGAACAAACAGGGTTAGGAAGAGATCCTTTACTGAAATGTATGCATACATAGAGAATGAAATGTGATTCTCATAGCATCAGTCTGCATAATTTGAGATGTGAAATATTCAAGGTTTTAAGGAGGGATGGTGCATCTCCTCATTTCTGACATGGCTTACAATGGTCAGAAAAGAGCAGAGTATAGGGGAACTGAAGGAACTTTGTAGCCAGTGATCTGTTGTATGTCTTGGTTCCTTCTAATAGCATTTGGAGCTGAAGCCATAAAGACTCTAATCTGGAAAGAAGAAGTTCCTGCTCCCTGCTTTGATCTCCTTCCTCTTGGCTGTTTAAAGCTGACAGTTTGGCTGAATAGCATTCACTGCGTTCATTTGTAAGACATGAGTTTCCTAGTGTTGCGGAGCTAGCAGCTACACCTGTACTACAGGAATTTACACTCAGTTGCTCCGGGATGGCATTGATTTGGGACGGGTGAAATACAAACACAAACTAATTAAAAACTGCATAATGCAGCCCTACAGGAACAAAGCAGGGAGGGAGAAAAATAAATAAATACAACTGCAGCTGGCACAGCAATTGTGCACATGCCCCCAAGCAACGATCTGGCAACGCAAAATTAGAACCCTAAACTGTGAAGAGGAAAAAAAAAGTCTTCTTTAATAACTGATCATATGTAACAGACTTAATGGAAATTCTATGGTTAATTAAGAAGGGATTTATTTAGAAACCCATCCATCTTCTATTAAAATGAGCACGTGTATACTGTATTTATCACCATTTTAGTACTGATATATATATATATATATATATATATATATATATATATATATATATATATATATATATATATATATATATATATATATGTGTGTGTGTGTGTGTGTGTGTGTGTAAATAAATATTTTTATTTTTAAATATGACAGCTTTTTAGGAACAAAAATAAAAAAATGAATATATATATATATATATATATATATATATATATATATATATATATATGTGTGTGTGTGTGTGTGTGTGTAAATAAATATTTTTATTTTTAAATATGACAGCTTTTTAGGAACAAAAATAAAAAAATGAATATATATATATATATATATATATATATATATATATATATATATATATATATATATATATGTGTGTGTGTGTGTGTGTGTGTGTGTGTAAATAAATATTTTTTATTTTTAGGAACAAAAATAAAAAAAATGAATATATATATAAATATATATATATATATATATATATATATATATATATATGTATATATGTATATATATATATATATATATATATATATATATATATATATATATATATATATATTCAAATGAGTCTTATTAGAGTAAGCTCAAATAAAACTTTTTCGAGAAAAAAATGTGTATATATATGTATATATATATATATTTTTTTTATTTTTATTTTTTCTCAATAAGTTTGCAAAACTTACTTGCCACTGAGAAGTCCTATATGTAAACTCAAATATGAAGCGATGATTTTCTTGGGCGTTAACTGTGTGTGTGGCTGTATATCTGGGGACAAAGGGGCAATACGGGGACAAGAGCAGGCACAATGAATATTTAGATGAATGAATATGTTTCCCAGAATTATTCAACACATGCGTTGTTGTTCCAAAGCCAGGGGTGTTTTCCCAGAGCCCGCAGGAAAAGGTGGTAGGTAATAATGATTATTTAACAAGCCTCATAAATCAGACCTCCGGAGGGATGAATGGGGACTGAATAGGAAAAGGCTACTTGCTGTCAAGTGAAGGTTGACCAGCAAAACTGCCACATTACAGGCTGTCCACGACAGTTGCAGGTAAATAATTCTATTAATGAGGTGTAATAAATTTTGAATGGTCACATTATTGCCTGACAGGGCTAATTATTAGCTATAGTTTCCCTAAATACGCATTTATTTGTAGCACATCCTATTGACAGGATATTTTTTTTTTAAAAAGTCAAATAATTCTTTAAAACTGACAGGCAAAGTTGGTAGTAAGTTTAATCATTTTCTGGAAAAGAGGACAAATTGTGCCATAATCCGGGTTTGTATTTTAAAAAGTTTATTTTGACAGCAATGTGTTATTTTTAATACAAAAAAAGTGTGAATTAAAATAAAAAATAGAAAGCAGTGTTAGCGGTTGTAAAATTGCATCTTGTTGTTTCTGTGCTGTTAGGTGTCTTCTTTCACCATCTCCATTTGGAGATATTTTCAGCGGTTTATCACTGCCATCTCCAGCCCTGCACATTTCCAGCAGGTTATCACAATTGCCATCCCCCCCTTGCTGATCTGTTTTGCTGATTAACATCAGTGCACTCAGATACCCGCTGCACATTCCCACCGCTGCTCTATCCACTCTTAGGACATCTGGAGCAGATCAAAATCACTGACTTCATTTTTTTTGTTGTACTAGAGTCGCTGCTAAACCTTCGCTTATCCTTTTCTTACAAAGAGACCTTTAGCCCATTCCTGAAAGCATCAGCCTTTTTTTTAGTTATAATTCAGCCAAGCAGCGACCCCTATGTCTGAATTTGCATTTCTTATCGGACCCTTATCTCAGCTGATTTGTTATTAATTTGAAGAAAAAAAAAGGAATCTCCTGGCAGTGCATGCATCGCCTTGAGAAAACTACAGCGATCGCTATCTTATGCAAATTCATTGCGAGAAGCTCTCTTTTAAGTCAAGTCTATCTGCTTACTGATCTTTAAATTAAAGAAGTCTGACCATTTAGGTCAATGTATTTTTAAACAGTGTGCAATTTATTTCAATCAATTACACTAGGCATAATCACACATTATTAGAACGCTGTTAGCAATTTGATGTGACTTTTTTTTTTTTTTTTTTTCTTAGGCATGTTCATCAGATCTCTCTAGCAAAAAGGTGACTGTGTTTTTCTGCTCATCCCAGCTTGTCATTTGCCACAGTCACAGGATGACTGACTGCTCTTGTCGTTAAAGTGTGTTTAGCTAATGAATTGGCAGACTTTTTCAGGTCTGCAGAGCATGCAGCCTATTAGACAATGGTTGTATAAAAAATATGGATTTACCTTAATATACAAAATGGAACACAAATGTCTACTGTGCTGTATCTTCTCCCCAAAGCAATGGTCTGACAACATGGAAATTCTTCTAGGTGTTTTTCTCCTGACCATTTATTCTGACAATGTTAAGCACATATTAGTTCCAGCAGGCTGCAGTAAAGTTTACATTGGGGAAGGGAAGCGCTAGATGACCATGCTAAGCTCATTTCAGCCTAAGTAGCTTACTACACTGGTTCTGGTCCAGGCTTATTGCACAAAAAAAGAGGAGAGAACTAAAAAAAAAAAATGGTGCAGTTTATTCCTCAGAATTGGCAACCGAGCAGACTTATTGTGTAGTAAAATGGGCAATTTGGGAATTTGCGTGCCCCTGCTTCTGTTGAAGGTATCTGGAAATTCACAATAACTGACTATTAGCTTAGCCATTACCCTGAGAAGTTTGCTGAGGCAAAACCATTTTTTAGGAAAACTTATATTTTTTTTTCCAAATTTCAGCAATCAGAAAAGAAAAGGCTGCATGACAAGGCGGATTTGTGAAAAGTCCTTTTTAATAAGTGTGTATGTTCCAGGGACATGTGCAGGCACCTCTTTTCTAATGCTGGGCTGTGAAGATCTCTTACACTGAAGAGACTTTAATGTCCTTAAGCTTGTGAATGAACATTCCACCAACATCTGAGCACTAACAAGATTTCTGCTGCATCAATGGACTTAGCCCACCTTTACTTACCTGTAACCTTGTAATGAGATCCTTCAGGTTGGAAAACACAAGTTGTCATTTTCTGGGACAGTTCACCGTATTAATCTGGGGACATTGAAGTGTCTGCTGGCACAGTGAGTGCTGCCTGTGTAGGTGCAAACTAGCGACACATCCCGAGAACAATCTGACAAAGGACACTGAAAGGGGTTAGGGAATAAAAGGTTGACATGCTATTTATATAGTTACTCTTGTGTATCTAAGTGTAGCGAGCTTTGTTTACAAAAGCAATCATTCAATAAGTCTAGGCACACCAACTAACTTAAAATGGCCCTGGGGCAATCCTATACCTTTCCAGAAAGAGAAATCAAGCCTATATTAGACGTTTTGGGGGGATTTAATAGTGTATTCAGCAAACAATGGCACCTAGAGTTATGAAAATAAGGATTACAGTACTACATTAAACTCAATATCTTTTAGAAATGTATTGGTGTGGGTTATCTGGCAGAATTCAATAGAATTTACTAACGTGAGACATGATTCTTTAACATAATCCAGGGTAGCATATAATATACCAAGACTTTTAGAAACGTATTTTAGTGTGGGTTACCCAACAGAAATAAATGTATGTAACTGTAAGAGACATTATGCATTTTATTAGATATAAAACACAGCAGCGTATAATATACCATGTAGTTTAGAAACATATTAGTGTGTGTTACCTAATAGACATTTATGGATGTGCTTCCATGAGATATGACGTCTTAACCTATCATAAAACAGGGTAGTATGTAATAAATCATTATTTTTTTTTTTTTTAAGAATTGTGTTAGTATGGGTTACCTAACAGAAGTAAATGTATTTACTTACATGATACATGACGTTTTAACGTGAAATACGGGGTAGCGTGTGAGGTTTAGAAATATACTAGCTAAAAAAATATATATATATATATTTAACTCTATAAAACATGATATTTTAATGTATCATGAAGGAGGGGAGCATATGATATACTCTGTAGTTTAGAAATGGATTCGTGTGTGTTACCTAACAGAAGTACAGGTATTTACTTACAGGAGACATGATAATTTAACATATCATAAAACAGGGAAGCGTGTAATGTAGATAGATAGATCAATCGATAGACAGATCCATAGATAATGGATAGACAGATGCACAGTTAGCTAGATAATATATATAGAAGATTGGTAGATAGATAGATAGATAGATAGATAGATAGATAGATAGATAGATAGATAGATAGATAGATAGATAGATAGATAGATAGATAGATAGATAGATAGATAGATAGATAGATAGATAGATAGATAGATAGATAGATAGATAGATAGATAGACATATGGAAAGATAGATAACTAATTGATAGATAGATAGATAGATAGATAGATAGATAGATAGATAGATAGATAGATAGATAGATAGACAGAAAACCAATAGATAGATAGATTTTATATAAATATATATATATACATATATATATATATATATATATATATATATATATATATATATATATATATGTGTGTGTGTGTGTGTGTGTAGAGATAGATAGATAGATAGATAGATAGATAGATAGATAGATAGATAGATAGATAGATAGATAGATAGATAGATAGATAGATAGATAGATAGATAGATAGATAGATAGACAATAGATAGATGGATTATATATATATATATGTGTGTGTGTGTGTATATGTGTGTGTGTTTGTAGAGATAGATAGATAGATAGATAGATAGATAGATAGATAGACAGACAGACAGACAGACAGACAGACAGACAGACAGACAGACAGACAGATAGATAGATAGATAGATAGATAGATAGATAGATAGATAGATAGATAGATAGATAGATAGATAGATAGATAGATAGATAGATAGATAGATAGATAATGGATGGATGGATGGATGGATGGATAGATAGATGGATAGATAGATAGATAATGGATGGATGGATGGATAGATAGATAGATAGATAGATAGATAGATAGATAGATAATGGATGGATGGATAGATAGATAGATAGATAGATAGATAGATAGATAGATAGATAGATAGATAGATAATGGATGGATGGATAGATAGATAGATAGATAGATAGATAGATAGATAGATAGATAGATAGATAGATAGATAGATAGATAGATAGATAGATAGATAGATAATGGATGGATGGATGGATGGATGGATAGATAGATAGATAGATAGATAGATAGATAGATAGATAGATAGATAGATAGATAGATAATGGATGGATGGATGGATGGATGGATAGATAGATAGATAGATAGATAGATAGATAGATAGATAGATAGATAGATAGATAGATAGATAGATAATGGATGGATGGATGGATGGATGGATAGATAGATAGATAGATAGATAGATAGATAGATAGATAGATAGATGGATGATGGATGGATGGATGGATAGATGGATAGATAGAAAGCTCAGGACTGGAGTATAGTGATATGTGGGGGGTTTGGGGTTCCCCATCTTGCTGGGGGTGAACACACAATACACATGCAGTGTTTGCTGACCAATGAAATATAAAATGAGATGTGATGTGGATCTGGGTAGATGTGCCCATGTTATTTGAGGTAAAGAATGGCAGCATTCCTGGCACAGGTAGAGAATAAAGCTTTGTTAAAGTGAAGGTGTGAGATAACTCATTGAAGAAGGGGACACCCTGGCAGATTGTATGGTAATGGAAGTATGAGGGATGGCAGTGGATTGCTGAGGTCTAGGAATAGAAATGCCATCCCCCCACATTGAGGAGCTGTGATTGTAGAAGGTGAAGTGTGCCCAGCAGTGCC
>NC_138772.1:259199384-259201884 GCF_965119305.1 Pelophylax lessonae | reverse complement strand
AGTGAGTCCCGGAGGACAAGGGAATTTACAAGCTTCACCACATAGCAAACCTAAAATCTGGTCTTTGGCTGAGACAGCGACCAGTCCTGATGGTGCCCTCAAGTCCTCTCCTTCTCCTCCTCAAGTCAATCACACTTCTCCACCTATCCAGCACCCGGCCTTCTTACCCAGCCATGGACTATACACATGCCAGATTGGCAAATTCCACAACTGGACAAACGGTGCTTTTCTTACTCAGAGTTCTCTGATTAATATGAGGTCCTTGTTAGGAGTAAACCACCACCACGCTTCTCATCACAACCATCACCACCTTCAGGTCCACCAGCAAGCACCTCTTCTAACAGCCAACTTGGGTTCCCTCAGCAGCGACAAAAGCACAGAGAGGACCAGTCCCAAGCACACAGGTGAATAAAACACACAAGCCTGCCTTTACTATTCTATCCAGCTTTTACCTGTAAGAACTCCACAACCCTAGTGCCCACTGTCCAGAATCTATCATTTTACTGACGGTTAATGTGCTTGAATATTCAGCCTAGATATATTGTATATTAATGATCTTCTTTCCTTCCTTTCAGACAGAGAAAATGTCCCAAGTACCGATTCCCCTACACAATTGAAGTCCTCATTTCAGGCTGCCAGAGAAAAGTAAGCTAAACAATTCTATAGTTTTATATTTTGTAGCATGTTCAATGATAAAGTAAACGACTTAAATTGATAACTATCATACATATGTTGTATGCAGACTTGTGTAAAACTAACCTTAAAAAAGTTTTTAGGACCTACAAAAAGCATAGCCTGCTATTTATGTGTTTGTTTTTATTTATTTATTGTAACATTAACGTATTTTCCTGTTATTTTCAGCTCCTTGACACAACAAGAGGGAACAGCTCGCATATTAACGGCACTTCCTACAGCCTGATTGCTAAATCCTCATCAGTGATTAAGAGACTGTTTAAAACATTATGGACAATAATGAGTATCACATAAATTACTCTTTTTGCAATAAGGCGGTGTAACCCCCCCCCCCCCCCATTCACCCCACCACCACACCAGAAAAAAGAAACATTTATAAATCTGTAGATGGATTCGTCTCCATTGTACAAATTCAGAACCAACCCAGTAATTCTAACAACTCTTGGAATATTCGTTTTTATTGGGTAACCTGTTTTCCCCATGTCTGTTTTTTTCTGTATATAACGTGGTCTGAAGTATGTAAATAGCGCGTCAACAAAACTTGTCTAAAACATATATTTTTGTCTAATAAACTAAATGAAATTCTAATCTATACGATTCGATGTTTTCTAGTTTTCCCCCCTAACCAGATTGGTCCTAAAATGAAGTGAAGTTATGTTTAACGCTTTCAGATGATATGGGTCCCCGTTGGTTTTTTTTGCCTTTACCCTTTGTTTAAGCAGACAATTTCCATTTTAATGCCAGTCATTATGAAGTGAAAGGGATACGCTGAAACAATTTGTCACGCTGTAGTTTATGGTGATTACTCTTATGCAGCAGTTGGAACAATCTGGTCTCTTGTATAATTCCTTTTCAACCCTTACCCAATTCAGTTTTTTTTTTCTTTAACTTCTCTGAATCGCCTTTATTTTTCTAACTGCTGTCTTTCAGATATTGATTACAATTTAACTGTATAGATTTTAAATAAGGCATTTTAAAGACAATTGTTGAGCTAATCCCTGTGGAGTGGGTAGTTAACACCTAACTAAGCAGCTCATAAGGTAGCGGATTTTTATGACTCAAGTTAACAGGGAAGAGCATTTTTTTTTTCTTTTTCTTTTTTTGAGAGGCTGAGAAAGTAACAGCGCTAATTGTGTGTGCAGTTTAGGGATTTTAATGAGAATATATGGAGCTGAGTATGAGCTTAGCAAAACAGAAGTGCTATAAAGCCTGAGTGTGTGCGGACGCATGAGTTTAAACATTCATCTTCCGAAGACAATCTGTTAAAGACCTGCAATATTCTCAATATTTTCTATTTTTTTTTTTAATTTCTAATTGAGAACACTAAACAAGCATTGAGGTGCTTATAAGACGCCAGATGGTAGTTCATAGCAGAAAATGGAAGGAGGCAGCTGGGGAAGTCATTAAGAAATAATGTGGGGACGCCCTATTCAAACAATGCTAGCCCCAAACAAGCACTTGTCGGAAGCTAGAAAAGATTTCGGAATCAAATATTAATAAAGGTCCCATCAAATGTGAGGCCACTGATAAACACAGCAAAATAGATATCTCTTTATCAGCTAATTGTCTGGAGATGTTCAAATGGATCACTGATTGAACTTAACAAAGCAGGTGCTGGCTTGGGGGGGGGGGGGGGGGGGGACCGACTGGATGACCAGATTAATAACCCAGCTATAGATATAGATTTTTCACTCATATATATATAGTTATTTATATATATATATATATATATATATATATACATATATATATATATATATAGATATGGATCATGACATTACAGAGGATTAAATATATATAGTTATTT